>NC_054534.1:72674949-72942449 GCF_017654505.1 Polyodon spathula
TATATATATATATACACACACGTCTCCACTAGTTTTCAGCCATGGTGATCTGCAATACCTGTTGGTCAGTTTCATTTTATACCTTTTTTTATATGGAAAAAAATATGTAAAATATGTGTCTTTTTCGTAAATGTGTTCTTACAAGTAAAAAGAACACATGTGTAATTGAAAAAAACAGAGTTCAATTTTTTTTTTGATGGAAACCCCATGATGGGTTATACCTGCATTAACTGACTGTCTGAACTACACGGTCGAACTTTAAAATACGTCATGGACATTGTAAATAGTGTGTGTATATATATATATATATATATGAGTAAGTATATATATATAGTATATAATATATATATATATATATATATAATATATAATATATATATATAGTATATAATATATATATATATATAATATATATATATACATATCAATTTTTGTTTGGTACGAGAACTCATCAAACTGCCTGTGTAAAAAACAAACCTATGCTCTTGAAATAAATCCCAGGAAACCAGTTAAAACTCGAGGTTACTTTCAAACTAAAACTCTCAAAGACAGTAAAATTATTTTATAGCTAGGGTACAACCTGATAACATTACCCCCTTTAAACTAAATATTTATAAAACAAGTCATGGTAAAGGTAAAAGTTTTATACTAAGGTAGAGCAATATACATTGCACTGTCATCATACATTATGAGTTTTCCCTGTCCTGTTGGATCTCATCCTCTCCCATCTGGAGGTAAAGCAAACACTTTACTGTTGTCATTAAAGTGCCACCAGGCAATCACAGAATTACTTAGCCTTTTTCTCAACTACTTCTATGAATGTTGTAGGCTCGCTACCTCTGTTTTCTGGCAGGTCATATATTTTATATGCATGACAAGTTTAGGCCAGATCGATTTCAAATTCCATTATCCGGTTTACAGTTCCATGTGGATGAGATAATTACTAACCTTCTTAAAAGTTTAACATCTATTAAAACTTGCCTGAATTTAATGCAGCATTAGGAAGTGGAGCTAATAGTCCAATAAACCAGAAAACAGCAAGTTGACATAATCATATAAATCTGACCGCATACTGGAATATTGCAAACTCTCTAGCATTTTGTTTGCTTTGTTTCCTCATATGTGCAATATTCACAGTACCAGGTACTAGAATAAAATGTATAAGCAGTCAATGCATGAGCAACCAACAGAGCTAATATACATATAACCAGGTTTTTTTGTTACAGCAGTTTCTCAGTTTTGCCAGTTTGTGCTTATCTGAGCTGTGCAATTTGTTATTACTTTAACTAACTAACCTGCATGTCCAGTTATTTTCTTTTTACACTTAAGCCAAGAATAAAGTGATTCTTCCAGACACAAATTAAGGTACAAACATATTACATTCAACTTATTCAAGTACTAATACTAGCAAGATCTAAGTCAACTGATTGTGTCTAAATTACTAGTAAAGGAGAACTAAAGGAGGAGACAGTGAAGAAAGGCGAGAGTCAGATGGTTAAGACATTGCGTGTAGTAATGTAAAAACTGTTGAAAAATATTAAAATATCCACAGTTAAAAATTAATGAAGACTCAGTTTCACACAGCGACGGCTGATACCAACTAAAAGGAGGAAAATAAAACTGAATATCTGACAACTGGATCCAACCAAAGTTACTGAAAATGACTGGTATGTACTGCAAATAAAATACCATTGTCTTATTTAAAATAGCACGCTGGTTCATAGTGCAAATTAATATAAACTAGAACATATGACATATGCACCTTGGTGTCTTCAGTATCTTCCATGACAGCAGGTACTTTGACAGGTGTTTTATTTGATTTTGGTAGCGCAGTGAAACGTGGTTAGCACAGGTGCAGTGATTTGCCTTTGTTCCTAACTAGTTAATAATCGTGACATTGTGCTGGATATTGTAACGGCTTGGAACACTGATGGACCAATCAGCATGCAGCATTCTAACAATCCATTTTATAAGTAAGAAATAAGGCACGACAGGGTGTGAGATATACTCTAATGTCCACATGCCCCAGGTGCGTTGTAAGTCACGAGGGGATTCCTTATTGCGCTTATAAAATGGATCATCAAACATTACAAAACCCCCCCCCAAAAAACATAAAATTAAATTTAATTAACAAAAAAGTCATTTTTATTAAATATCCTTCCACCTCTGCCTGACCTTAGAAAAAATAGTCCTTTAAAACATAGAAACAATGCATTAATTAAAAAATAATTCCAGATGTTGAATTGAACATTGCCATTGAAAGTGTATTTTTGATTCATTACACTTCTTGTAACTCTTGGTTTATTAATTAAATTTTAAAGTAAAATATTACTGCCCATTTCCATCATGACACAACACAAATGAGTCTGCCTTTAAATCATGCAGACCGTTCCTCACAAGACCTGCGATAGTATCAGGTGAGAGTGTGTGTTTTTTTTTTAATCATCCTTTGTTATCCGGGGTAGTAACAGGAGGTATCCATACCAGATTTGTGCTACAGCTTCACAGTGGCGAAAAAGACGTTATTTGCATGGAATACCCGGTTACTTATCAAACTGACTTTACAATTTACAGCTTGGTAACGTGGAGAACTACTGGGCCAGTGTTAAAAAACAACTTAAAACAATGCGGGGCACAGCAGAAGACATGATATCATCATACCTGGACACATTTAAAAGGTATGGCAGGAACTGTCGAGATGAATTTATAAATGTTCAGCATCAGATCACACAGCTGCGCAGGGGGTGGGTCCAGTGGCAGCAGACCGAAGAACGGACAGCGGGAGCAACGGCAACAAAACATCTTTTAACCCCAAAGGCTCTTTTAAGAGGGACCCAAATCTTTTGTGAAAAGCTGAAAGTTTAAGAGATATTTTTTAAACTGTTTATTTTCAAAATGGGATAGGGAAATGGTGTAGTTCAGGAACAAGGAACAGAGCGATCAGAATGGCAAGTTTTTAATTTATTTGAATACTTTTGCTTTTCTTCACTACTTTAACCATTGGTGTCCGATTCAGATTCATTCAATATGTCATGTACACTTCGGTTTCCCAAAAGTTCAACCGTTACATAAATCTTGTTGGTCATGTTTATTGCGATAAATTCCAACATGTCTGCTGTTTTTTTCTAGTGAATGGATATCTGCCAGTGATTTGCAAAAAGTGCCAACCCATGGTGATATGCTGTAACATCAACACACTCATGTGACCTGTTTTGACCAATCAGGATAGAGTATTTAAAATACCCATTTTATAATGTAAGTTAATACGTTCCATGATGGGTGTCTCTTATTGTATAAGAGATGTCATCTCACGCAGTTTGAGTGAGAGGACCGCACAAGATGATGTCTCTTATATAATAAGATCCACCCTTCACACAATGTATTAACGTATTATAAATCACACACATAAGGATTAGACACCCAAATATCTTTACAGTGAAATATAACATTCCTCCTTCTCCCCGTCTAATAATGGTTTGGTCCAGGATTGACCTTAACTGACCTACAGGAGCCGATCTGTGCCTATAAACGTGACAAAACTACACTGAACAAAAATATAAACGCAACATGTAAAGTGTTGGTCCATTGTTTAATGAGCTGAAATAAAAGATCCCAGAAATTTTCAATATGCACAAAAAGCTTATTTCTCTCAAAATTTGTGCACAAATTTGTTTACATCCCTGTTAGTGAGCATTTCTCCTTTGCCAAGATAATCCATCCACCTGACAGGTGTGGCATATCAAGAAGCTGATTAAACTGCATGATCATTACACAGGTGCACCTTGTGCTGGGGACATAGAAAGGCCCCTCTAAAATGTGCAGTTTTGTCACACAACACAATGCCACTGATGTGTCAAGTTTTGAGGGAGTGTGCAATTGGCATGCTGACTGCAGGAATGTCCACCAGAGCTGCTGCCAGAGAATTGAAAGTTCATTTCTCTACCATAAGCCGCATCCACCATCATTTTAGAGAATTTGGCAGTACGCCCAACCGGCCTCACAACCGCAGACCACGTGTAACCACGCCAGCCCAGGACCTACACATCCGGCTTCTTCACCTGCGGGATCATCTGAGACCAGCAACTCAGACAGCTGATGAAACTGTGGGTTTGGACAACCGAAGAATTTCTGCACAAACTGTCAGAAACCATCTCAGGGAAACTCATCTACATGCTCGTCGTCCTCACCAGGGTCTTGATTTGACTGCAGTTCCTGACTGCAACCGACTTCAGTGGGAAACTTCAGTGGGAAAATGCTCACCTTCGATGGCCACTGGCATGCTGGAGAAGTGTGCTCTCCACGGATGAATCCCGGTTTCAACTGTACCGGGCAGATGGCAGATGGCAGACAGCGTGTATGGCGTTGTGTGGGCGAGCGGTTTGCTGATGTCAACGTTGTGAACAAAGTGCCCCATGGTGGCGGTGGGGTTATGGTATGGTCAGGCATAAGCTACGGACAACGAACACAATTGCATTTTATCAATGGCAATTTGAATGCACAGAGATACCGTGACGAGATCCTGAGGCCCATTGTCGTGCCATTCATCCGCCGCCATCACTTCATGTTTCAGCACGATAATGCATGGCCCCATGTCGCAAGGATCTGTACACAATTCCTGGAAGCTGAAAATGTCCCAGTTCTTCCATGGCCTGCATATTCACCAGACATGTCACCCATTGAGCATGTTTGGGATGCTCTGGATCGACGTGTACAACAGCGTGTTCCAGTTCCCGCCAATATCCAGCAACTTCGCACAGCCATTGAAGAGGAGTGGGACAACATTCCACAGGCCACAATCAACAGCCTGATCAACTCTATGCGAAGGAGATGTGTCGCGCTGCATGAGGCAAATGGTGGTCACACCAGATACTGACTGGTTTTCTGATCCACACCCCTACCTTTTTTTTTAAGTTGTCTGTGACCAACAGATGCATATTTGTATTCCCAGTCATGTGAAATCCATAGATTAGGGCATAATGAATTTATTTCAATTGACTGATTTCCTAATATGACCTGTAAAATCTTTGAAATTGTTGCATGCTGCATTTATATTTTTGTTCAGTATATTTATTAAAAACAAATGTACATCCTGTAAAACTTGCACCACTAGTATTTAAGTGTCCTGAAGCGTCGTTAGTAACTGAAGAATTGAAACAGTTGCTCTGATTTGGTATAGGAAAGTTATTACTAGGTATCCCTTCCATAGCAGTGGTGACTTGATCCTGAAGACTTGGATAAAGAAATTGATTTATTTCCCTTTTTTGCATTTCATCTGTGTTTGTCATGTAATGCCTGAGACTGAGTTTGCTTGTGTATCCAGAAACTGAAATAACACTATGTAACACAATTTTTGTTCCTGGGTAGTAAGTGTTATTTTCTAATTGCTTATGCCTCAAAAGTATAGAAAATGGCTATTATTCCCTACAAACTTTGCTTTTGTGACCAGGACAATGATATTTTGAAATTTACCTATTTCCAATGAGAAAACGGGCGAATTTGTGTCTTTTTGTTCACATAAAGTAAAAAAAAAACAACATATGAATCCAAATTAACATGTATTTATACTAAAGTAATACAAAAATGACTACAAAAGATTTAGAAGTGAGTAGTTTTTTGAGATTTACGATTATACTGTAAATCACTTTCACGAATCAGCCCCCAAATGTAGTCTCCCATCATGTTCTCGTTATACTGTCCTTGGTAGCGACGTTTTAAAAGTCCAGTATATCCTGGTGGAAGCGCTCACCTTGCTCCTCTGAGTACGCTCCCATGTTCTCCTTGAATTTATCAAGATGAGCATCAACGATATGGACTTTGAGTGACATCCTACAGTCCATTGTGACGTAGTTCTTCACCAGAGTCTCAACCAGCTCCACATAGTTTTCGGCCTTGTGATTGCCCAGGAAGCCCCGAACCACTGCGACAAAGCTGTTCCAAGCCGCTTTCTCCTTACTAGTGAGCTTCTTGGGGAATTCATTGCACTCCAGGATCTTCTTTATCTGTGGTCCGACGAAGACACCGGCTTTGACCTTTGCCTCAGACAGCTTAGGGAAGAAGTCTTGAAGGTACTTGAAGGCTGCCGACTCCATCTAGGCCCAATTTGACGTGCAGTGGCGGCATCAGCAACTTCCACTTCCTCCCACTTGACGTTGTTTCTCCCCAAAGATAACTCGGTCCGCTGTGGCCAGTCCCGCCTGTGGTAGTGCGCCATGGTGTCCCTGCTGTCCCAAAGGCAGCAGGGAAATTTGGTAAAACCGCCTTGGAGACCCATCAGGAATGCCACCATTGCAGCCTCTTGATGCCATCTCAGATGGCTCTGTATCCATTTAGGCAGCTGGAACTAAACTGAATTGGTGGGCTTTAGGTCCCTGTATTTATACTACTATTTATATTACTGGAAAGTTCTAGGAATTTCTAGAAGTTACTCCAAGTTTACTCAGCACTGAATCTATCTGGAATGTTCGGGAAAATAGGAACATTTCAAAATATCACTATCCTGGTCACAAAAGCAAAGTTTGTGGGGAATAATAGCTATTTTCTATACTTTTGAGGCATAAGCAATTAGGAAATAACACTTACTACCCAGGAACCAAAAAATAAAAAATAAAATTGTTACACGGTGTAATGTGCCTGTCTTCAACTCCAGCATCACTTAGAACTTGTCAACAAGTGGCATGAACAAAATGGTTGGTGTATATTGTAGAGAGCAGCTTCTACGAAGAATTTTTCACCAAACTGGCAATAAAACGTTCACTGAAAAATGATGCTTCCTGTACCATGTGTCATCCAATTTTTTTGTGGAATTTAAAGAAGCCTCAGCTGTACAGCTTAAAACTTAGAAACATACAGCTCAAAGCTTTTTTGCAGGACAATTTTCTAAATATGGCTGTGAGTACATTCGTATATCAGTGATATTTGGACAGTATCAGTCTTTAGACCATCTTGGTGATTTTTGGACTATAATGCTGATGTTTGAGTGATATATTCACGGCCAGTGACATTGGTAAGTAATATGTCCCAGTTATCCAAATTAAAACAAAGGTCGAAGTTAATAACAGGATTTTCCATTTTGCTGTGTTTTTATTTAGAGCATTTTATTTTTTATTAAATACCGATCATTCTATTCACGGGATGACATTTAAACACAAGAGGTATACGAATGTTTGGAAATGCTGCTCTGTGATTGGTTGATTTCTCATATGTGATTTATAATCTACCGTAAATACCAGCAATATAGGTATGGGTAGAGCATGTTCTCTATGATTACAGAGCAGAAGAGCAATGCACGCAACACAGCAAATTAATAGGGGGAAAACCAATTAACCATAAGATATTCCAATTTACTTCGATAAAACCATGGATTTTCTATTGGATGAAACATAGGAACAGGATCAGTAGTACAATTTCTAATTACAATTAGAAGATACCCCTCACGAGAAAAGATTCTAAATTCTTTTTTCACCAGAGTACTTCTATTTTCACCAGAACAGCTGCTTTTTTCGTGAAAAAAATTCCTTTTTTGTGAGATGTGTGCCGAAAAAATATTTAAAAAGATAAAATAATAAATAATTATAAATAAATATTTTTTATGTAGCACCTTTCATAGTGGACCACCATCACAAAGCGCTTTTCAAGATAAGAGAATAGGGTGTGTGAACTAGTGTGCATCAGCTACAACGTCTTACCCAAAAGATGGAGCACAAGGAGGTTAAGTGACTTGCTCAGGGTCACACACAGTAATTCAATGGCTGAGCTGGAATTTGAACCAGGGACTATTCTGGGCCAGGCTCCTTGTACCCAAAAATTGTCAAACAAAAATTCCAAACCGTTTTGGAGCTGGAGACTGACAAAAAAACCTTAAAAAGACTTTTTTTCATTATCTGGATCTCGGAATCCACATATCCGAGCAGAACAAAATGGCGCACATCAAGAGATGTAACCAAAGGGACCGCACATCCACATTTTCATGCAAATCCATTGAACAGGGTCAAAGTTATTAAAGTACATAAATTGGCGTTTAACATTAAACAGCTTACTCAACCCTAACTACTGCGCCACTATAATAGATATAATAGCTTTATACCAAAACTCTATCTATCCATTTTCACTGTTTTTAGTAAATTGATATATATTTTTTTCAGATACTTAGCAAAACCATGGTTGCTTTATTCACTATTAATGTTATGTGAGTAAGAACAATAAAACAAACATATAAACATTGTAAATCTACCTCAAAAAGTTAAAAAAAATTAAAAAATGAAGATTTATTTTTTAGGCAAAATGCTACATATCCCAGATTTCGTCCTTTTTGAGCAAACTTCTACATCTCCATATCTCTACTTACAGCTTCACAAATCCCCCTACATCTATCATGTCCTTGTTTCCATCACATAAAGCATTAGTTAATATGAATGTATTTTAATACAGAATATACAACATGTCAATTATTATCCAAACATCATCTTCAGAGCCAGTTCACATCTGTGCAAGTTCAGAATGTGCACATATACAAAAAACAATATATCAACAACAACAAGGAATACTAATTAATCCATCTACCAGCTTGTCTAATAAGTAACTACAGCAACGCAGAGTAAATTCATGGTCATGAGCAACATGCTTCCTTTTCATCCTGACTCATCCTGAGAAACTTTGGCTGCCTTCTCATAAAATGTGTCATGATTCAGCATGAGATCCGCTGGTGTATGCTTGTCAGCATGACAGAGGTCGTGTTCTTATGAGCAGAATGAGTGCAGATCACTCGTAGGATTTTGCCCTTTCAGAATGATGCTCTTGCTTCTTCTGCTCTCACTTGTGAGCATCCTTGGATGCCTTACCTTTTCTACCAACAGGCGATGTTACCACTGGCTCTGATATTTTATCAAATGTGTTCATTTTGATTGATTTGTTCAGCCCGTTCATTATCAGCTTTTACTCTGAGACAATATGTGATGCCAATTGAGATCCAAGCATGATGCTGATTGGCCGATGGGATATATTGCGGTTTGATGAAATGTATCATTTGGTTACATGGCAGATATTGCATTTTGACTGAAAATGTGTACGCTAAGTGACATGGCTACACTTTAGGAGTAAACTGACAGCTATAGTTGGAAATGTGTGGGATTGGCGTTTATCGCATTTTGGTATGCAACTATATATATACTGAATTAATAGGTATCTAAATTCTCTGTTATTAATGAATAATTGATTGGTATGGCCTTTTGTTATAGTAGAAAGGCTAAGTCACAAACAGGATCTTCACTGCTGAAGTCTTGTGGACATAGAAGCATAAAAATAAAAAAAATTCAATTTGCATGGCTTTTTAGCATGAGAAGGCAATTTTCCCTTGTAAGCCATATCACGTTATATAGCGTCAGGAATGTGCGTGATATATGTGCTACGTCTATTCTCATGATAACGGAGACAGACGTTTGAGTTTCTAGTGTCAATATCATAATGTACTGTACCTAAACCACAGTAAACTGCAAAACCCCTAACAATCCCTATCATAAAGAGGATTTCTAAAAGTTGTATGATGTATAAAAATGGTATGATGTATATGAATAAAAGTCATATTTTGTTTTTTTAAGGTGTAGCGCCCCTGTCACGCCTAAGGTCTGTAACTGAGTAACCTGGGCCCTGGGTTCTTTTTGCTATTGGTGCTGAACGTAGTTCAAGATGTCTTCCTGTCTAACAGATTCTAAACCTCTAGTACTTATCTTATTTATTAGACATGATGCCTCCACCTAGCATAAGGGTAACTAATACATAGAATAAACCCCATCTAGTAAATTAAATAACTTGTTAAATGTATTCACGCATAACATTAAATGAATTGAAAGGAATTTACTATGAATAATGACATATTAATTTTCAAACATTTAGGTTCAAGTAAAACATGTGTAGCAAAAATACCAAACTATTACAAAAAAGTAGCAGGCCTGAGTCTTTGCTAGTTTTAATTGTGGGGACAAACAAAAAAAATTTGCCTTTGCTTATTTGTTTAAAAAAATGCAATTCCAATGTGAAACGTTATGAATTGAATGGTTGCAGCACAGAACTCGCGCATGATGAATTCAATCCTTCTCACTCGTTGCCACAGTCCAGGCCCTCTGTGGGTCCTCTTCTCCCTCACCCAGGTTACCCTGAGTGCTATTTCCTTCACAATGGATCATCCTCTTCAGCAAACACTATACATCTGCATATTGTTTATATATATATATATATATATATATATATATAATATATATATATAATATATATATATATATAGTATAGAGATAGATTAATATATATATATATATATATTATATATATATATACTAGTTATCTATAATATATAGTTCTTATTCAGTTATCTACTAAATAACTGTCATGCAAAAATGCAACCCGTCAGCTCCTCATAGCTTCTCTTGATTTTTTCCTTCTCTCTCTCTCTTTCTCTGTTCTCCACGTGCCCTCTTATCCATATACTCCTGCCTCCAAAACTCCTCAATACTATATCTGATTGGCCCGCAGTTTCCTTCTCCCCAGTAGCGCACAGTATTTGTTTTTTCATTACAGTAGGTTGTGAACCATGTGTCCTGTGCTTACACCTTATAACATATTTAAATTATGTTATATTGTTTAAACATCGTACAAAATGCAACTGGACTACACCCTCCCCCTTCTAAATGTCTGGCTGTCCCCATCAGACCAACTGTTTACATTTAGTTTGTCTCTATCACAGATGCAGCTAAAGGTGTCATTTTACATACAACTATGACACTTTGCAAGTGGATGACACCATCACAATGACTCTGACTTTGCACTTCAGTGTAATTGTTACAGAGTTGGATGACCATTCCATGATGTATAATAGTTAACCCTTTGTAGGCCTATGTCGGACAGGGGTCCGACATTACAATTTTCCCTTTCCACTCCGATGTTGGAACCTTCCAATGGCCAAGTGAGACCGATAGGAGCCGAGAGAAGGAGAAAAAAAAGGGGGAGGGGAAGGGTAGGGGGGGGCGCGGCAGATCTGAGCAATATACAGATGAATCAAGAGTTCCTAACATGGACAAGAGAGTGCGATTGAAAGGTTGTGGATCTCCTTGAGGATGGTAAGGCGTAGTCCTGGACTTCCTTATTCCCAGCATGCTCAGTAATTACTTTATCAACTGGCTCTCAAAATCATGATTGCCCCCGTAGGGCTTGGCTTCTAATAAAAGTGCGATTCTGATCAAAATAAAACCCCAGCGCAAATGCGTTTAGTAGCGCAGTGACAGCGCCCAGCCAATCAATGCTGAGTTGGTCGTGGAATCTGCTATTCAGTCAGGGCCAGGCAACAATCGTTTTAAAAGACAGAATGTGCTTGCGTCACCACCAGGCTCCATTTTGAATGTAGAAGTGTTGATCATGTTGAGCAGCAGTAACACAAAGCAAGAAAGTTAGGGGCATGTAGGGCAATCATTTATTATTTATAATAATTATACAAGGTACATTATTTCATGGCATTGACATTATTACAAGTGGTAAATACTTACTACCCTCCCTGATCTCTCTACCAGTAGCAGCAGCTGATTTGTTTTCTAGCGGAAGTGCCGCATGACGTTCCTTCCGAGCTTGTAATGTACTAGAGTTTCAATATAACCAGGGCTTTAATTCTCATGGAATATTTCCTGGAGCCCAGCTGTCTATCCCATCCATGCTGTTTGTTCAGTTACTTGTTCACAGTGTGTGTTCATAAAGTGAAACCCTCCTTCTCCTGGCTTTAGAAGAGATGTAACATGTCTGTTTTGTTACTGTGATATGCTTACATAAAGTTGCTGAAACTAATTAGACTGCAAGCAGTTGTTTGATTTCAACTGACAGAAAACACTTTCTTGATTATTTTATTTTTTTATGTTTATTTGCTATACGAAATTTAAATAAATAGATAGTACAGAGAGGAAGCTGAATATTTTACATTGACAGACAGCATTCAGAGGGCAAGTGCACTACAAGAACGGAGACTTTCAACAAGCAGGCAAAAGGTAAAAAGCATGACTACTGTATTTATGTATTTAGAACAGTGATTAAACATAGTTTGAAAGATAACATTCAAGGTCATTCATCAGAGATTTAAGCCCTCGTATTGACCAATCAGGTTAAAGGAAATCTCCGATCTATTTTATAATTCATTATAATGTTTCAAACTAGTTAAGCTCATACATTATCAGGCAGCAAAACCAAAGTCTTGTTTCAAGTCTGCCGATAGTAGTGACTTATTTCAATCACGAAAACAAAGCAAATACATTGTGTTAAGTTTACACAGCAGTTAACTCAGTTAAAGTTGCACATGATACACACACACACAGCACTAGTAACAACCAGGGAAAGAAAGTACAGACATGCAAATACAAAAGTGGTGCTCCTGTTATGCTGCTCTTCATATACTGTACATACATATTTTCACTTGTAATAATTGCCATGAACATAAATTGCTAGTCCTTGTGAAAATACATTTAGTACTCAGTTGTATCTACAGCTACATCACGATTTACGCGCATTTTACTTATGCGTTTTTGGAATAGCGTGGACATTGTATTTATACAATTTTATGTATAAAATTTTTAAGATACACGGACGTTTGTTTGGAATTACGTGGTTTGCGAGCCACGCAGTCTGTACCCTGTTGGTGTCAAGTTCAGCACTGTGATCTGCTCTGCAGATCTTGCACTTGTCGTCTCACAGCCTGTATTTCACAGCTCTGGTCATTCTTTGCGGAGACAGACTGAATCTCCTTTGCTCTAACCTCAGTAATTACTTCCTGTGACTGACAATGTTGTGTCAACATGGCAACTAAACCAGTCTGCAATTCCTTAACATGAACTTTCAAGTCTTGAAACTTGGACAGTTTAGGGTTCTCATCCTCTCTTGACTTGAATTCACTTCAAATTTGGGCTCAGATTCTTCTTGTTCCTCCTCCTCACGGATTTCACTTAAGATTGTTAAGAATGAAGGGGGGTTTCTTTTCCTTTCCCTTAACCTCAATTGTACTAACATCAGATCAGACTGCGTAACACCTTGTATAAGCTGTTCAACCTTTCAGTACTACTTTATTCAGAGTCCTCTCTAGTCTCCTCAGAAAATCAAATAGCTTTTCTCCATGCTGTGCGCGTGAAGATCTGAATGCAAAATAAAGATCCTGACTCAGAGGTTCCGCATGTACACTCAAGTGCATCAAGGTAGTCCATGGGGCTAGCATCAGGGTTGGCAGTCCTTACAGCCTGAATAATCTCCAAAGCAGGTCCCTTCAGACCTTTTCCAATTCTCTTCCTTTTCTCTCTACTTGAAAAATCACAATCACAATTGTGTCTTGTTTAACTTTTTCTTTTACCTTGGTCTTTTTTGTAGGTATCACATATGTACAAGTCTTGCTTCCTTTTTTTTAAACCAGTTGATTTTTGTTCTGTACATACACAAAAGTTTGGTCAGACATATTGTATGCAGTACCATGGATACAGAACATCTGTAGAAATGTATTTTAGTCCAAGTTGTTTCTTTTTTAGCCCTCATAACAGCTGCCACGACACATGCTTAATATCAATTGTGATCTGTTCCAGTAAAACACAATGGGATGTATAAATTAGATGAAATTGACTAATTGCGTGTTTTTAGACTTAATGCTAATTATCTTTACATCTAAAATTTAAATATTAGATTTTCTACATATGGTATTGTAACCCAGGGTTATTTCAATGCCATGGCTATTTATGAAAGTATAAAAAAAAATACTAAATTAAAATGAAGACTACTGCAGGTAGCAAAGTCTGTACATATTCAACAAAGTAGAATACAGAGACATCAGCAGCATAACAAACCAAGACAAAATAAACAATACATAAAGGAGATGGTCAGAACACATATTAATAAAATTATTATTATTATATTATTATTATTATTATTATTATTATTATTATTATTATTATTATTTATTTATTTATTTATTTATTTATTTATTTATTTATGTGTGTGTTGTTGTTTGTTTGTTTGTTTGTTTGTTTTTAGAAGATGCTGTTATCTGGGGCAAATTACAATTGTTACAAAATATCACAGTACAAAGTATTGCATTATAAAATATCACATTACAGAGTATCATAATACAGATAAGAGCAGTTATAGAAGTACAATAAGATCAAATTTATGTAAGAGTTGCTAGTCTGACAGAGATGGAGGAGTGGAGGGGCAAGAGGAGGTGTAGGGAGAAATGACAGTGGAGATAAGAGGGAGCAGAAAGGTCGAGACAGCGATAGGTGAGTACAAGAGTTTTGAATTGGATGCAAGCAATGATAGGGAACCAGTGCAGAGAAAGGTTCAGCAGTGTAACATGGGAGAAATGAAGAAGGGAGAAGGCAAGGCAAGCAGAAGCGTGAGCATGAGCTGGAGTGGACAGGTAGCAGAAGCAGAAAGGTCGGCCAGGAGAGAGTTAGAGTAGTCGAGGCGGGACAGTACTAGAGACTGAACTAGGAGCTGCGGGGAGTAATCAGTGAGGAAGGGGAAAATTCAACATATGTTGCTGAGGAAGAAGCGACAGGAGCGAGATGTGCTGAGAGTAGGAGAGGGAGGGGTCAAGGTTGAAACCAAGGTTCTTGGTGGATGAGGAGGGAGAGAGGGTGGTGGATTCAAGAGGAATAGAGATAGAGGGATCAGCGGGGGGGCAATACGAGGGGGGGGGGGGGTTGATTTGGAGAGGTTATTTAATATGATGCAAGTCCATCCAGGAGGAGATGGCCGAGAGACAGGTGGAGATACGAGAGGAAATGTTGGAGTCAGAGGTGGGAAAGGAGAGGAAGATCTAAGCATCATCGCATAGAAGTGATAAAAAATGTCATAGGAGGAGATGAGGGGACCCAGGGTGTAGGTGTAGAGAGAAAACAGGAGGGATCCCAGGACTGAACCATGCCAGGATGCCCGGTACGTGCACTTGGAAAGGTAAGAGGAGAACCAGACAAGAGCAGTACCAGTGAGACCCATCTCAGCAAGGGAGGACAGGAAAATAGAGTGGTCAGCTGTGTCAAAGGCTGCAGAGGTTGAGGAGAATTAGGACAGAGGAGAGTAGAGAGTTTGTGACGGAGAGGAGAGCAGTTTCAGTGAAGTTGATGCAGGCTTGAGGAAAGGACAGGGTATGGGTGGGGAAGGAGGTGAGGTAGTGAAGAGTTTGTGGATGTCTGCGATTTTGGATGAGAAAGAGGCAAAGTTATCAGCCAAGATAGATGAGGATGGAAGAAGGGGGGAGGGCTAAGGAGGGAGGAGAAGGTAGAGAAAAGTTTACAGGGATTGTTGATAGAAGACGGAATGATAGTGGAAGTAGGAGAGTTTGGCAGAGGTGAGTGTATAGAAGGAAGAGAGGAGCGAGCGATAGAGATCCAAGGCAGAAGGGAGATTGGTTTTCTTCCATTTATTTTCAGCAGTGCGCAGTTCGATACAAGCCAAATGGAGCACAGAGGAGAGCCAGGGCTGAGGCAGGCAAGTTGAAGGGTGAGATGGCAAAGGGAGTTGAGGCAGGAGGTGAGGAAGGAGAAGGGGGTGGAGGTAGTTGAGTATACAGAGAGTTGGGAGGAGTCGATAGGTGCGAGAGAGCAGCAGAGGAGAAGACAGACAGGGAGAGGGAGCTGCGGTTTCGACGGAAGGTGACAGGGTCAGCAGAGCAGGAAGGGAGCGACAGAGAGGAGATAAAGTAGTGGTCAGAGATGTCAAGAGCAGTGACTGTGTGGGCGGGGGGGCCTTTATCAGTTAATTATCAGTTTAATCAGTTTTTGAAAGCCTTTCATTGAATAAAAATAGTGATGACTGTTCACCTGAAAAACATACTGCACTGTGCTTGGCTGTTTTAAAACTGCTTCAATAGTGGACAAAATCGCACGCTGGGAAAAAGTCTGTACTACTTTATATTCTCAGACACTTCTTAAAACCATTTTGGCTCTTTGCAGGTCTACTATTTCCACCCAAAAAATATTATAATATTCACAAACCACCACAAGAGTAGGTTCATAATTATACGACAGAGGAATTGATAGCTTGACTTAGGGATTCCAATTCTGTATATCCTATAATATACTGACTTAGTACATAGCTGTTATAAGCAGTGATAAACCTGAAATCATAAATGCTTATACTTTTATACCTCACATGCACCAACGGCAACACGGACTCACATCTTCAAAAAACAGAAGAGCAACCACCAAGAAAAGATGTTAAAACCAAGCCTCGCCCAGGACAACTGGAAGTTGCTAGAGACTGGAAGATGCTGGCAGATGTTGGTCAACAGCTTATTTTTCCACCTGAGATTGCCACCACTAACATTCGACCAGACATTGTCTTGTGGTCTGGAGCAGCATGCCTTGTTCATCTGGTAGAGTTAATAGTGCCATGGGAGGATGCTGTGGATAAGGAGTATGAGAGGAAGAAACTTCGGTATGCTCAACTAGCTGCTGAAGCAGAACAGCTAGGATGGAGAGTCCGACTTTACCCAGTGGAGGTGGGTTGTCGAGGATTTGTGGCACACTCTATAACCCGGTTTCTCAGAGATGTCAGGTTCAGGGGCCAAGAGTTGCGTCACACAGTGAAGAATTTATATGAAGCAGCAGAAAGGAGCAGCAACTGGCTGTGGTTGAGTGGGGGGCGGAGGGGGGTGATGCAGGGATGCCTGAATCACTGTTGAGCCCTCTTGAGGTGTTGTGGGCTAGTCGACGAAACACAGAGGACAGAAGGTGCCCACTTGAAGACCCCAGAGATGTACCCTACTTAGCTCAATCCAGACGGTTGTCAAACTGATGCGCTGGGGAGACCACACTGTGGTTTTGATCCCCGGAGCCAACATCGCAGCCGTTGAGTGTGCTGATGCGCTAGAGAGGCAAAATAAGCTGATCCCTGGAGCCACCATTACACTTCAGCCATCAACACCATGAATAAGGACATCTACATCAACAGATGGAAAGAAATGCAAATGGATGGAGGTGCAGATGGATCACATTACTTTACTGTAAAGCTACATCTTAGTTGGTGCTTATCTTGGCGAGAGCCAAGTTCAAATTAGCATGAATTTTTAACATCTACTCACATGTAATGGCATCATGTCGACGGCAACAAATGGAACACATTTGTTGCCTGTGTGTTGCCTTGCAGTTTGAGGTGGTCACACGGGAGACACGCCTGCAGTCGATAAGCTGGCAACACAGGGGCAACAACGTAATACAACCCAATCATAATGCATGTTTTTGTCATAAGAAGTAAACTTGTTCACTAGTACATGTATATGAAATTAAAATGTAATAAATAAATGTTTTTAAAAAGTTTTCAAGTAATAGTGGTCTGATCTTTGTTAAAATTGAGGTATGTTTTAACTCATAAAAATCATGTTGTTCCTTCCAGCAAGTATTACTGCATACATAAACAATGATGCACCAGGGTATTAGCCTACTGAGAGCCAAGAACATTAAATGAATAGCGAGCATAAACTCAGGAGCAATAATTAATTGACGCAGAATGTCTTCTAGTTTAACATTATCATCAAACAGACTTCATTTTGCTCCACTGCCATTACAATGGGGATTTATCTACTGAAGGCAGGCCTAATCTCAATAAATAGAAAAGAGTCCTTGGGATTTTAGAAGCTACAAAATCATGTTTATAGGCAGAAGCAATTTGAATATCCCCAGGAGTTGTGGTCAGCACATAAGGCTAATGCAATACAAAGTTACGTTTCATGGATTTTCTATTTGCTTTATATGCTTTGTCTTCCCTGTAAGAAATAATGTGCAGCTACTGTATAATAAGGTATCAAAACGTGTTTTCATTATTTTTTTTTTTTTTTTTTTTTAATCAAATGTTTTTTTGGGTTTTTTTTTTTTCTATTGGGAAGTACAATAAACACAGTACAGTACTGTACCCCTTACAATATTCCCCCAATTTTTCAAATTTTTACCCTCCTTCCCTCCCCACCCATTCTCTCCCTCCATCCCTGCCTTTTCTCTCCCTCCCTCCCTCTCTCTCTCTCTCTACCCACCCTCTACCTCCCTCCCCCCAGGTAGCTATAGTAGCCGTCTCAGTACTCAGCTAGTGTGAATTCAGGTAGCTAATTCAGACAGAGTCTAACAAAAATTTAACAAGGATAGCAGCATCCCGCCAAGCCTGCACCATCCCCTTCTAGGCGTCATGGAGCTGAGTGATAGAGAGCTCCAGGTAAATAATATCCAAGAGTGTAAGGATCCATTGGTGCCGAGGAAGGGAATGGAAAGGCTGCCAGCGCAATGTTGTCAACTTTTTTTTGCTGCGGTAAGGCCAGCTAGCCAAATTCGTTTCTGCTGGGATGTCAGATCAAGGGATGACTCATCATTTAGTATTAACAATAACAAAGAGCAAGGCATTTCTTTCTCTACAATGATGGACAAGGCTGAAGACACCTGCTTCCAGAGTTTAGCTACCACCAGTCAGTCCCATACCATGTGCATGAAGGTACCCAGTGCACCCTGGGGACAAAAGTTTCATTTGAAAGTGCCTGCATGGTGTTAGATATCTTTTGTGAAGGAAATTAAAATGAATCAGTTGGTGATTAGGGTTTTTGTAGGCTAGGCCTACATTGCACCAGAAGTTATCCTAGTTAGTTTCTGTAGTACAGATAGTTAATGATCCTTAAGAAGTTTTTTAAAAAAATAGAGTATAATGAAGTAACCATCCCCCTTGTTTTACCCCTTGTATCTAGTATTTTATGAATTGGATGTGATGGTAGTATTGTCCCCCAGGGAACCCCATAGCTGAGTGGAGCCGAAGGTAAAAAAAAAAAAAAAAAAGGGAAGAACATTGTATGATGTGTGTCTGTTGTTGGTCCTGGAATAAGTGAGGATAGCCACCCTCAGAAATATCAGCAAGGGTGTGTGTTCCTCCGTTCCTCCAAGGAGGAAAAGAGTCGGCCCCCCGACAGGAGCACAAAGTTAAGAAATATAGGCATATGAGAGTGCCATTTAAGTTGAGAGTTTGTGTTTTTTTCCACAGAACGCCAGATTGATATTAACCGAGTAATTATTGGACCAAACTTTAATTTGCTGTGCCTAATAGAGATATTTGAGTAAACCAAGTCTTGTAATCTATATGGACTATTTTTTCCACCAGCAGTCGCCATGAAACAAACATGTTGGGATTTAACAAAACAGTTAGTGGGCGTAATACAAATGACCAAAAATGCAATTTGAAATTTGGAAGGGATAAACCTCCTGATACTTTTTCATGTTGGAGAATAGAAGGTTTGATATGAGGTAATTTTCCTCTCCAGATAAATTTGGAAGTCAGGGAATGAAGTTTGTCCCAGTATCCACTTGGGGGAGATAAAGGGAGCATAGAGCTGGAAAAGTTAACCAGTGGAAGCACATTCAATTTAATTCTAGCGACGATTGGGCCTGGTTGTCCAGATTTGATTTTACCTGAGCGAAGATTTAGTTGAAATTAGTAGATACGGTAAAGTGCAGACAGAGGTAAATATCAACACCAAGATATTTGAAGTGCCTGACTACTGGAATATCTGAGGTAAGGGTACCCTCACCAGATGAGGAGTTTAGGGTCATGAGAACTGATTTAAGCCAATTAATTTTATATCCTGAGACTGAACTAAAATTGTTAAAAAATATTTAAAAGGTAAGGGAGTGAGCAGGGAACATTTTCAATAAACAATAGTACATCATCTGCATATAACGAGATATGATGTTGTGTAGAATTAATATTGATAGGGGTAGCTTGGGCGAGTGGCTCTAGTGATAATACAAATAATAAAGGAAAGAAGAGGCAGTCCTGACATGTGCCCCTAGAAACAGTAAGTTGGGGGGGGAGCATTTGTTCCCTGTGAACACTATTGCAGAGGGGTTAGCATATAGGACTTTGATCATATTAATGAAGCCTGAGCCCAGGCCCATGTGATCCAGCACCCACCACAGATAACCCCATTCTGGTCGGTCAAAAGCGTTCTCTTTGTCTAATGAAGGAATTGCTCACAGAGAGTCATTGTCTGTAGTAGAGTGTATAATGTGGAGCAAACGGCGGATGTTGTCGGAAACCAGACGGGTCTTAATGAAACCAGTTTGGTCATGATGTATTCATTTCGTCATCTGGATCTCAAGGCGACATGATAGGACCTTGGTGTATAATTTGGCATCCAAATTAATAAGAGATAAGGGACGATCTTTTTTCATTAATAGGGAAATGAGAGCTGTGTTTACATCTATACGGAAAGAGACTCTCTTGAGAGGCTGCATCATGTCTAATAAAAGTGGACCCAACTGGTCCCAAAAAGAAAATCTCAGGTGGGATGCCATCTATTCCAGGGATTTGCCTTTACTCATGTCCCTGAATGCCTCTTCTAGTTCTGTCAGTGACAGCGGGGCTGCAATCACAGCTGACTCAGTCCGATAGACGTGGAAGCTGGAGATTCTGAAGGAAACAGTTGTCTCTATTGTATCAAATGTCAAAGCCATAAAAGTGTGAGTAGAAGGAGCAAAACTCAGCATTTATTTGGATGGGATCAGATAGCGTATCCCCTGTGTGGACTTAATAGTAACAATGTTGGCAAAATAGTCATTTCTGTGTAGTCTCAGTGCAAGAAAATGAGAGGGTCTACTACCATTAAAATAATAGTTCTGCCTTGTTCTGTGAATAAGGAATTATGCCCTATGTCTTAATAGTTGGTTAAGTTATTTTCTGACCAAATGAAGTTTGGTCAGAAAAGTTTGAGGGCATATTCCAGAAAAACCATTTTGGACTCCAGCTTTGAGATTTCTCTAAGATGTGACTTATTAAGATTGGAGGCAAAGATAGTGGTGTTATCTTTAATGAATCCCTTCACCGCCCACAGTATGCAAGGATTGTCAACAGAGCCGTGGTTATAAGTGAGGAATTCTCCTAGTTTAGATTGAGATACATGCGGAAGGAATCACTCTGCAATAGTGAGGTTTTAAACCACCATCTAGGGGGCGAGTCAGGGAGTCAGTCAGAATTACTCTACAAAGGTTTGCATGGTAGTTGCAGAGGCTCACGGGTATAAGCTCAGCAGTCTTTACTTCAGAGAAAAGAGACTGTGTTGCAATGAATAAGTCAATTCTGGAGAATGATGTATGTCATGGTGAAAAAAAAAAAAAGAGTACTCCCTAGCCGATGGATTAATCACACGGCAAATGTCAACCACACCTGTATCTGAGACGAATTTTTTCAGTGCTGAAGGCCCTTCTTGTGACGCAGGTCTGTCCAAACAGTGGTTCATGACAGCATTCATGTCACCACCGATAACACCATGTAACAATTTTTTTTTTGTTGTTGTTCCTGGGTAGTAAGTGTTATTTCCTAATTGCGTATGCCTCAAAAGTATAGAAAATGGCTATTATTCCCCACAAACTTTGTTTTTGTGACTAGGACAGTGATATTTCAAAATATCACTATTTCCAATGGGAAAACGGGCAAATGTGTGTCTTTTCGTTCACATAAAGTCAGAAAAAAACAACATATGAATCCAAATTAACATGTATTTATACTAAAGTAATACAAAAATGACTACAAAAGATTTAGAAGTGAGTAGTTTTTCCAGATTTACGATTATACTGTAAATACAGTATAAGAAGAAGCAGTCTCTTGATTCTGCACAGCGCCACTGAGCCCAGCAGCTGCTCTCACTACACATGGGCCACAGCACACATGCTTAGTCTCTGAGAAAACAGAAAAATATAATGAGAAAATAAATAATTCCCACATACAATAATACAGTAATACAATTACTTAATTATA
Organism: Polyodon spathula; assembly: GCF_017654505.1. Lineage (NCBI taxonomy): Eukaryota > Metazoa > Chordata > Actinopteri > Acipenseriformes > Polyodontidae > Polyodon > Polyodon spathula. The sequence continues at coordinate 72,696,736 of NC_054534.1, forward strand.
CAAACTATTTCATATATTTCGTCAAAAAGAAAATAAAAACTCCAGCCTGAGCTATTGCAGCCTGGGGGAAAGCACAAAGTCAGACAACTTACATTGCTTTTTCCCTGGGAAGTGGTGGGATGCAACAACCAACAGACTGTAGTGCACAAATACGTGTAATTAATAAAACTAATACAATGAATATTTGTAATATCACATATAATTTGTGTAAAACACAACAAATGTGAAAGCGTATAACAGAAAAAGTAACAAGATAGGCTCTCCTGTCAGGTCAGTTCTTGAAAGTAAAAATGGTATTGAGTTCTGTGCGTGCAGTCCTTTATATCCTCGGGGGCAGGCATGGCTGTGTCACAGAGACTCAGCTAAGCAGCTCTGTTTTATCTTATTTCAGGTTTCGGGTCTTAAAGAGGTTAATACCAATTTGGTAATGGTTACATTTCATACTTGCAAGGGAATCATCTTCACATAACATCTTAAAAACTGCAGCTAAAAAGTCCTCCAAAAGAATACCTTTGCTCATTAAAAAAGTGCGATATCCTATGTAAAAAGAACACGCAGACTCTGTAACAAAAATACACTGAGCCAGAGCAACTCATTCTTTTAAGACCTGTGTCTTTTGATTATTTTTAATGACACTGTTGATTGCTGAGCATTATGAAACAGCAGTAGACTTCCCGACAATAGTTCTGAAAGGAAGTCAAAAGTTGACAAAGTCAAGTTAAGAAAATCTTTTCTATGCAATGTCTAAGTTAGGTACACATTATATTTGATTGGGAAGAGAAATCAAAATGTAATGTATACTGTGAGGAATTCACACTTGCATTGCCTCTGTTCATCAGCCACCTCAACAGACCTTAACTACAAGTTGACACTGAAAGGCTAACATTGGTACTTATTGTTAGAATCACACACTCACAATCTTACTGTGCAAAATAGATGAAAACAATGAGTTTTAATCAATCTAAGGACTAGTCTGTATGTATATTATTAATGCATATGAAGAAAGAAAATTAAGTTAATGAATGAGTACTGCGATAAAATGTTGTTGCTACTGCTTAAAAAGACATAGAAAACACAAATTAGATTCAGTGCTTTATATTGGTTAAAGCACATTCAAACATGTGAATGCAGGAAAGCAACCAGAAGACCCTGTCACTGCTGAGGAATAAAAAATCTAATATGATTCTTTTAAATTACTCTTCACATATAAAACTCACATTACCTATTACAACAATAAACCCAAAGGATTGGAATTTGTCATTATATGTGAATCTAATTTTAAATTTAAATGAGCTAACACAAAAAATTAATTCTGCCTTGATACAAAACTAAGACTAAGACGTGGCTGCTATAAATCAAAAGCAATAACATTAAATCATTTTTGAAAAACTTCTTAACACAATAAGTAGCTAAGAAGGCAAATGTAAAAGCAAAGTAAAAGACACCCAATGAAGACACATACTGGCTATCAGGATCATCCGATGCAAAAACATAAGATACTGAACAACCAACATAACTTGGTTCTCATAACAAATTGATTATGTTTGCTTTACCCAAGCAGAATCATATATTTCTGCTGGACCTATTGCAATGTTAATACTGTATATGTATATCTGTATATTTACCCTTCCTAAACATTAGGGCTGTTATGCAATTAAACATTTTAATCTTAGTTAATCTTGGTTTTAATTGCATATTTAATTGATACAATTACTGCATCCATCTCATTTAAGTTTGCTTTATTACTGATGCTATTATTATTATTATTATTATTATTATTATTATTATTATTATTATTACTACCTATAAGGCCTTATATGGTCTTAGACTTTCTTATCTTCAAGATCTGTTGACCCCATATGATCCTAGTTGTTCCCCAGATCGGAAAATACTAATCTTCTGACAGTGCCTAATTTGTTTTGAACTCTGTCGGAGCCAAGGCATTTAGTTATAATTCCCCTCGTCTTTGGAACTTGCTCCCGATTCCTACTAGCACAATTGAATCTTTTAAATCCTGTTTGTTTGGGTCTGTTTATTTGTAGCTGGCTTATACTGTATATAGACACAGGGGGTTAGTACACTTGTTAATCCCAATTGCAGTGTACCAGAAATTAATCATCACAGGTGGATCATCTGCTAAATCAGACTAAACAAGATCCCGATCACAGCAGTGTACCAAATCAGATTCGTGATGATCCTGTTCAAGTGTATTAACTTAGTACTGTGAACGATAAGACTAGCTTAGTACACTCATCCTAAGCATTTATTGCTTACTGGTTTTTTTTTTTTTTTTTTTTTTGCAGACAGCTACATTTTCCCTCTAAAATGACTAGTACGTCTGAAAACTTTATTCAGTACATTTCATATGCCCGTCACATTCGGACAGTCAGATCCGTGAGAATAAAGTCTTGCGAAATATATGTGGGCCCTACATTTAAAATAAACTTTTGCTACCGTTTTCAGTTAAACGCACTACAATTTCAATTAATATCCTTTAACTATAAACAACTAATGGTTCATTATCACGCAATCAAACTTGTCTGTTCCTGTGCAGCAATGTCGACAGCTTAAAATGCAAGTATAATCTGCCAGTTTGAAATGTGCACAAACAAACACGACATTTATTTGTACTTAAATATGTTTGATGTAATAAAAATGCATCTTTCTTTTTGTACAAATCGGATTAGTAAAAAAGGATTTATACCGCTAAGGCTAAAGGCCATTTGCATTACCTAGAATTTTTAGATTGAGACATAATAAAAAAATAAAAAAATATATATGAACAAAATTTAACTTAATTTAAGCCATAATAGTAGTACAATATTTTATGTTAGATTTCCAAATGTCAAATTTTTCAATTTGTTAGTTTTCTGTTAAATATATGAAAAACTATAAAGCTGTATATAATTTAATATATGAACATAACATTATTCAGCAGGTTTCATTCAACTTTATGAAGCATAATGTGTTATTTCTATAGGGTAATTCAAAACTATTGGCCAGAGCAGTTGGTTAGTCCCCATTATTGGTTTAACTTGTTTCAATTAGTTAACCCAATTCCGAGGAACATCTGTTTGGTACCCTGCAATCAGGATTATGTTAGTACAGATATGCAGGATTTTCTAGTCCGCATCTTAGTCCACTTAATGGACTAAATCACTGGTACGCTGCAATTGACCCAGGCTTTTTTATATTTCTTTTGTAAAAACTTGCATGAAGAGTGCTATATCAGTGAAATTTGAATTTTATTGTCATTGTATTATTATTATTATTATTATTATTATTATTATTATTATTATTATTATTATTCACCTCCCACCCCCCCCCCCCCCCCCCCCCAAAGAAAACTCCTGCATTTGCTGTTAAATTGTTTGAACCAACTGCTAAATCACAATGGAGTCAGTTTATTACTCACCTTAATGCATTTTAAACAATACTCTATATTTTTTCAGTTTCCTTTAAAAGGGTAGCCTTTACTGATGTTTTTCATTGTTGTTTTACACTAGAACTTTGGCAGATTTTCGAACTAGAACCGCCACGCAGGTCACTTTGACCCATATATTTTTAAACTGCTTCGTTATGAAAATGAAAGAAAAACTACAGGATACAACTCAAAAGTTTTATTCATGAACATGAAATGTAACATTTCAATAGAAGAAACACCATATTTATATGAATAAATAAACATAAAAAGGAGTTATTTTCAATAGCGCATGAACAGCACGACCACAAAAAATGAAAAAAAGTATATTAAAAGAAACATTTCAAAAGAAACTACAGTGTAAACATGTATATGCATATAGAACATTGTAAAAACAATTTATTTATTTTTGTAAATAACTCAAAAGTAAATATAACATAACTTCTGATATCGAAAGTGAAAGCGCTTTGTGCAAAACACTGTTCAATGGAGCTTCTGTATCATTTTTTTCTAAACGTTCGACCTCACAGCTTACTCGGTTACACAGTCCACACAGAAACAATGTTTCTCTATTTTTCCTGTGCATTTACCACAAACTGCCTTTTGACAACAGGCGCAGACATCCACTGTTTTATTGTCATTGCACTTTGCGTCCTGGCACCCTTTCTTCTTTCTTGTGCCAGTGGGTGAAGCACTGTGTGTGGCACAGTCGTTCTGCCTGAGCAGTGCAGTGGAGTACAGCGGTGCAGTCAAGGCTTGAGAAGATGGTTCCTACAAGGGCTGTATTTTTTCTCCTTCAGCTCCCTGGCCAAGTGGAGTGAAGTGAAGAAATTGAATATGGCGACATTTCGTCCCTTCCCTAAGTATGACTCTATAAGTTTGAGCGTAACGCTGTCTCCCAGTCTCTGACCAGCAGGGTGCATTTCATCTTTTCCCAGGTAAGGGAACCCATTCGCCAGATATTTAGAATCAACGTCCACTGCCAGCCAGAATTTTATTCCGAACTTGTCCGTTTTTTTTTTTTTTTTTAACAATGTCTAGCTACCTGGTCAGTTTTTTTATTTTGTTTAGTTTTTTTGGTATAAGAATTTGAGCAAAACTAAATTAGCAATGTATATAGACATGAAAGCAGTTTGAATGTGTATTGCACTGCTGCATTTTAAAGCATTGCAATTTTAAGCCAGTTCTGTCACAATTCAATTTAATTCTGTCTGACCTCATCCTTTCTGCAATAATGCATTTGACAATTGTAATTTCACATTATTATTATTATTATTATTTTTATTATTATTATTATTATAGCGCCACCCTATGGATATACTGGACTACGTCACTCCCTTTTAGTATATAGGAGAGGGGAACTCCTAAGAATAAAATTTAAGAACAAAATCCCCACACAAGAACCCTTCAAATAAATGAAAGTACAAGGGTCGGTACAGTTTGAAACAGAATTTATTTATAAAATGGGAACAACCCCAAATTGAATCAAACACAGGTTAAAAACAATTGCAAAGCACTCTATTCAAATAGGGAGTATTTAATGGTAGCAAAATCAATAGCATTTAATATAAAGGTTCAACTAGATAGTATTTAATGGTAGGGAATTTAATAGTATTTAATTGTAGAGATTGATGAAGGCAGCCAACTACCAAAAGCCAGGAGAGCGATAAAGCCACCTTGTGAACAATCACACACAATAAAAAAAAGAAACACTCAGTGTCAAAAAATAAACAGGGAAACGAAATAATCAACTAAAAAAAAAAAAAAAGTGCATAAATAAACCAAAAACAACATAATATAACTTGCTTAGCACAATGCTCCACCACAATGCTCCACCCAATACCAAAATCCAAAGCAACACACCCTGTGACCATCACTGTCCAGGCAATCGGAAAATGCACCACCCTCACAAAAACTCCACAGAAAGTATAGTTTCAATATAAGCTCTGGACAAATGGTATGTAAAGCTATTCACAGGATTATCTCTTACAGCCATTAAGAGTCACACACTTTGTAAAGTTACTACAGGAAACCGTATAAAAATTATCTAAGAAAAACAGTGGAAGGCGCTCTTTATCCTATGAAAAGAAAACAAAGGTTAGCATCCTCTCCACACACAAATGCATTTATTGCTATACAATTAAAAATCACAATACCTCAGGTGAGCTGTAATCTCTAGGATACACAAACCCACCCTACACATACCCCTAAATAAATAGGATTGCCTTAGGCGAGTCCACCTTCAAATCATCTGATGGCCCGCCCTACAGATACCGGAACTAAAATAAAACCGCAATTAGAAATAATTCTTCAAGTAAAAGAATCACACTGAGCAGAGGGGAAATGTAACCGGCCTACCTTAATTCGCCAAACGCCAGACAGACAAACAGGAAGACAGCTACCGTGGGAAATGTGTACTATTGTATAATGAAGGAACACACTGCTTTTAAGAGGTAAGTGTAACCAACTAATCAACACGGTTTTGTGATCTTGAAATCTATCACACCTGTTAATTGTGCAGATCAATTGTGCTTGTTAAGCATATTAGATCAATGGTACTTAAACATTTCAGTTAGCAGTATTTATAATATATTAAGCAGTAGCATTTATTAAACATATCGATCAGTAATAATTATTAAGAACATTAAATCAATAGCATGTGTTAAGCATATGTGTCAATAGTGCTGGTTAAGTATAATAAAATTAGTAGCACCTGGCGTCCCGTCGATACAAAATTTTACTGCCATGGCCTAAAAATGCTAGTTTGTAATGAAAAACATCTACTAGGACCTGGCTCAGAGAGAGCAGCAGACCCCACATATTGCACCTGGTTCGTGCCTTGGTAAGTGATATAGATTTGAATGTTTACAAGCTGTAGGGCGGCAGAAACGTCGAAGGACTTCAGGAACTTCTACCATTAGAGGCCGGTTTGGAGAACTCGGCAGGTCATCTACCTGGGGTGTTGGACAACTCGGCAGCTCATCTATCTGGGGGGCATCACTGAGAACAAACATTAAAGAGTCCTCATCCTCAGCATCTGAGCCAATGGAGGTAGATGGCAAACACAAACCTTGATCAGAGGGTACCGTCACTGGTCCTTGATCCACAGGCGAGTAAAGGGAAGGGCGTATTTTGGTACGATTAACATACCGGACCGGACCCTCTTTCTCAACAGGGGCAACAGAGTACACAGCACCCTGGTTACCAGGAGCATGAACCATTCGGTGTAGTGCAGGGCTCCAAAAATCTTGAATCTTATGTCTGCCTTGTGCACTGTGATCCCGCAGATAGACTAGTTGTCCCTCAGGCAAAACATAAATGAAATTGAGATGTGGCTGGATAGTGGGATCTACCAGTTAGCAGGTATGGCATTACTTTTAAAAGCTGGTAGGGGAAATTACTAATAAGAAAGGCCAGTTATGTGTAAACTTAAAGAGGAAGTAGCGAGATTCCGAAAAATATAGCACTGCACGTCCCCAACTACAACTACAACTGTTTAAATAACATACCTGTAATTTTTATTTTCATTGTTTCATTTAAACAAAATGCATGCATGCAGGTTGCTCAGTCATTCCTCCTTTGGCTTAAAAGTAAAACGTGTAGAAGAGCAGCCGCATGGTGCGCAGGGTTAGTCATATAGTGCAGGTTTGCGTCCTGGCTGTGCGAAGTAGGTCGTCGCTGGGGACTCCGAAGGGAGCATCGCATTGGCCCAGGAGGTAAAACTGGCAGGGACTGCTTCTCCTCATCGCTCTACAGCGATCTCTGCTGGCCAGGCATCCAGTGTGCTCAGAGCAGACACCTGCAGGGCTGGCCTTTGTCCTCCAGAGGTTAGTAGCTCTCTGACATCCGCTGTTGAGTTCCTGGGTGAAAAAGGAGGCTGGCTTGGTCATGGGATCGGAGATCGCCCACTGAATCTTCAGGTCTCCTGAGCCATGTGAGGAATTGCTGCGGTGAGAAGAAATGCGACTGGGCATTCCAAATTGGGGGGGAAATTATAATTGGACACACTAAAATAAAAATAAAAATACAAATATAAATAAATAAAAAATGTGCTTTGTTCAAAAGTAAAATGTTCCTTGCAAAAGTTGCCCAAACTTGCTTTGAAACCTGCCTCACCTTTGTACAGATACATTTGTTGGTACAGTAATCTTACACATAATAATACAAAAGTAGCAATTTTAAAGTCACATTAAAACCCACTAAGATAAGAAAGCCATTTTATAAAAGTTGGTTTTTAGTCTTGACTTGAAAACTGTAACGGTCTCAGCTTCCCTGACAAACAAAGGCAGAGCATTCCTATCACAAAGACGGCTGTAGTGGAACAATTGATTCAATATCCTTTACTTTTGCTTCAGGGAGGCAGGTAACAACCCTATTTACAAGATCTTCACGGCTAAAATCACTGTCAACGTAGCATATAATTGAATCACCTACTAACAACACCTCATCCTTTGATGTAAGCAAGGCAACAAACCAAAAGCACACATAATAATTCCTTCTCCTGGTTATTAAATAAATTACATTGTAGCAATTACCATATTCCTTCTAATTTCAAACTACATTTCTCTTCACAAAACTGGCCTGCATCTTAAATTCGAGTATACTGATAGGTCTATTAAAATTGCCAACAAAATACGTAATTACCTGAGTACACAAACAACAATGTGACTGGCTGACGAGAAAAGACGAGCAAAAACTTCACTGCCCGATCTCAAATCATCCATGACATAGCCTACAGGCAGCTACTCAATAACTCAGGACAGACAGAGAGACATGGATTTTTGTGAAACTGAGCTGTGCTCAGCGTTTAATAAACAAAATAAAAGATTTAAACAGAAAAAAACAGCACACCAAAACAGGACAAGGCACTTGAGGCCAAAATAAACAGACAAACAAAACACAGTAACAAACAGCGGACGAACAGACAAACACGGTGAGTGAAATTATGATTTACTTAACGTTTGCACTTTCTCCTCTTCACACCCATTCTCCACTCACCGAACATACAACCCCGAGTGAGTGAAAACATGCTACTTTTATACAGCTGTACCGAGACTCGATTGCTAATCAATCATTCAATTGGAGTCTCGTACAACCGCAGGTGAATTAATAAAAGTGCAATTCCCCATGCTCACATATTATTTTACCTGCACGTGAAGTGCTGTGCAATCCTTGTGCCTAAATACAAATATACATTTTAAACACTTGTGCTCGTAACCCATATTTATATCCCATGTATTTTATACATAAACACCAATATTAACACACTACATACAACATAAAACATTAATAAACGCAAAGGGGCAGGACACTCCACCACGATTCCATAATTTCGGAGCTCTACAAAAAAAAGCCCTGCTTCCTGTGTTGTTTTTGTTGACCCTAATACCATGCTTTAGCTTGATTATGCATTTTTAAAACATTTACAGTTGCCGGAAAACACTTAAATAACCAGTGGCCCAGGCACAAGAAACTGCGTTGGATGCAGTTATTTTCAAAAACCTCTTTTTTACAGTATAATCGTAAATCCCGAAAAACTACTCACTTCTAAATCTTTTGTAGTCATTTTTGTATTACTTTAGTATAAATACATGTTAATTTGGATTCATATGTTGTTTTTTTCTGACTTTATGTGAACGAAAGACACAAATTCGCCCGTTCTCCCATTGGAAATAGTGATATTTTGAAATATCACCGTCCTGGTCACAAAAGCAAAGTTTGTGGGGAATATTAGCCATTTTCTATACTTTTGAGGCATAAGCAATTAGGAAATAACACTTACTACCCAGGAACAAAAAAAATAATAATTGTTACACAGTGTAATTACTGTAGGTTTTATTAGCAGTACAATTGCAGAAGAACAGTATGAGGAATAATACACACACTATATGAAACAGTATGAGTGAAAAATATTTCATTATCAGCTGCAGTCTGAGACTCCAGCAACACAATTAGAAGGCCCACACACTTTTTAAAGCTTCAGCAAAAGGTCACCTCTGCCATTACTTTCATCAACTTTTGATTAATGGCTACTGGTCTTTAACTTTGAGCACAGCAACAGACACATCAGTTGTTATTTTCAAATATTCAAAATATATTTCATATTAAACCCAAACAAAAATATCTAATATGACCCTTGACAGTTCCGGGTACAATACTGGCTACTTTCATCAGTGTAAAGTATTGATTGGCTGGCTTTGGTGGATAATAAAATAGATTTGGACCAATTGTGTCTTTACTTTGTATTTGCTGTCCAATAGATGTGAACTGAGCTTTGAATACACCAGGTCAAAATTCAAGATCATGGCACTGTGTATTGATGTTAAGTTTGATTGACAGTTGATGATGTTACGTTCCACCTGGCATCTGCCGTCTGATAGAAGCCCATTGGCACTGGAAGCTGATTGGCTGATGGTACTGAATTGTTTTGTAATATGATAAAGTCAGAATCAATACCAAACAAAAAGCTTTTGTTTTCCATGATGAACATTACAATGCTATCTACTTGCTACCCAGCAGAATTTAAGACGGCCTTGAATTTAAGACACAGTCCAAATTTCGCAGTCTCAATTTGAGAAAAAAACAAAAACAAACATAAAACACAGATGCATTTATAAAGACACACCCTCAATTACGTATATAAGAAAACGACGTATGGAGGCAGTTTGCAGCAGTCTGCTGTGACACAGAGCATTATAGTTATGCGCTGCTTCTCATTTCCAATCGTGATTACTCACACTTGATTTTTGTGAACTGTGGTATTGCTTGGCATATAAAAAAATACGGGGGTATGATCAGGATTTCCGATCTGTCTAAAAACAGAGCCTAATAACGAAACGTTGAAATTGTAAATGCTTGTCTTCGAATTCCTCAGGAAGCTAATGACGCACCTTTGAAAATAACTGCCTGTAGGCTATGTCATGGATGATTTGAGATCAGGCAGTGAAGTTTATGCTCGTCTTTTCTCGTCAGCCAGTCACATTGTTGCTTGTGTACTCAGGTAATTACGTATTTTGTTGGCAATTTTAATAGACCTATCACTATATCGAATTTAAGATGCAGGCCAGTTTTATGAAGAGAAATGTAGTTTGAAATTAGAAGGAAGATGGTAATTGCTACAATGTAATTTATTTAATAACCAGGAGAAGGAATTATTATGTGTGCTTTTGGGTTGTTGCCTTGCTTACATCAAAGGATGAGGGGTTGTTAGTAGGTGATTCAATTATATGCTATGTTGATAGTGATTTTAGCCGTAAAGATCTTGTAAATAGGGTTGTTACCTGCCTCCCTGAAGCAAAAGTAAAGGATATTGAATCAATTGTGCACAGATTATTAAATCATGAAAAAGAGTCTGTGGTCATTGTACATGCTGGTACAAATGACAGAAAATTTGATATTCTGAAAGAGGATTTCAAATCCTTAACAAGACAGCTGAAAAAGTTAGGATGCAGAATTATTCTCTCAGGTCTACTACCTGTTGTTGGTGATGGGGATGAAGTATTGAGTAGAATTAGGGCCTTAAATACTTGGCTGGCTGGTTGGTGTGTGCAAAAAGGGCTGGGATTTATAAACAACTGGGATTGGTTTTGGAAAAGAAATAGATATTATAGGAAAGATGGACTGTGCTAAATAGATCAGGAGCAACCAGGCTTGCTGAACATCGAAAATCACCTAGCAAGGTATTTAAACTAGGACCTGGGGAGGCATGTAAAATTCAGGTTAAAGTATCCTGTCATCCACACTAGCTGCTGAGTAAACACAGAGGTGTGTGCTGCAGTAACCTTCATCAAATTCCTATTACCATTGCTCAATCAAATGCTGTTGATTGGACCAACCTAGGTTTATTTAATGTCAGGTCTCTGTTAAATAAGGCTCTGTTAATTAGTGATTTTATTCAGGACTTAGATTAAGTCCTACGCATAATCGTGGCCATGTTTTAGATCTGGTCATTTCTCATGGTTTAGCTGTTAAGAATTTCATAATCCTATGTGGCAGGGTCTTGTGTCATGCGTGTGGGTAGCCGCTGTTCAAGCACACAGAGAGACAGATGTGGTGTTGATGTTGAAACGCCGGCACAGGCGTGCAGGTTTTATTCACAAACATTCGATGTCATGTGATGTTACCAGCGATGGTAACACACAGAGTACTAGTACATCAATCTGTACAAAAAAGTGCAAAATAAAACACAATAAAACAAACTATAAATCAAAGGTGCCATGAAAACGACAGGCCTTGCAGCAGCCCCGAGCTATCTCCTGCGGATGTTTTTAACCTGACGGACACTCGGTCGATGCCCGCCCACCTGCTGATTGAGGACCAGCACAGTTAATCACTTGCTGCCTTTCCCCTCAACCAAACCAAGCAGGCAGCAAGTCTCAATCAAGTGCCCGTCTGTAAACAATAATTCAATCAAACAAATCAACTCCAAAACGACACACAATAAACCCATTCCCACATACAAACGACACCAACACTCATTTACCATTGTGCAGGGCAATCTCCCTGCCACATCCTAAATCTTATTATTCTGATCAGCTTGCCATTCTTTCTGAGGCAAATCTGGCAGTATCAAGACTGTGGACAGTACATTTAATTCCTGGGTAATTAATTATTCCACTACTGTTAAGCTTTCTGATGACTTGAGCTCATTACCACTTTCTGAGTCCTTATCAATAGATGAGCTGGTTAATACCTTCAACACCACTTTGACTGGTATCTTAGACACTGTCACGCCATCAAAACTCAGAGAGTGTATTTTAAAAAAAGCTCACTGTGGGTCAATGATGCAACTTGTAAAATAGAATGGAGATGGCGGGAATCTAAATTGCCTGTTCATTACATGGCATGGAAGGGCCACCTGGTTAAATATAGGAAGGCTCTGGAGTTGGCTAGATAATTATATTATAATAATTTAATTGAAACAATGGAACCCTTGACGTTGGCTTCTCTAACAGCTCTAATGACTTCTTACATTTCTATAAAAATTACTAATTAAAAAATACTAGACAGAAATGAAATTCCACAGACACCTATTAAGGAGGACTCCAGCAGAAGTTTATCAACTATACCTATTAAGGCTACTATGGGGACTTTTTTCTTTGATTACCTTATAGGAACTGACAGAGCTAGTTCAACATATAAGAGTTACTACATGCTCTTTTGATCCTATTCCTACAAAACTATTAAAATATGTTCTTGGTGGTATTAATACCTACACCTTTAAATTTATAAATGGTTCAGTTTCCTCTGGTATAGTTCCCTCAGCACAAGGTAGCTGTGGTAAAGCTATGCTTAAGAAACACAATTTGGACCCTAAAGTCCTCAATAACTATAGGCCAACCTCCAACCTACCATTCTTAGATAAGGTTCTAGAGAGAGTTGTTACAATTCAATTACAAAAATTTCTAACTCTTACTAGTGTATTCAAGAAGTTTCAGTCTGGTTTTCGTGCTGCACATAGCACCAAGATGGTCCTTGTCAGAGTGGTGAATGATCTGCTGACTGACTCTTTCTTTTCAGTATTAATTATTCTTGATCCAAGTCTTTGATCCTGATCAATCATTTGAGATTCATATTAGGGAAGTTACTAAAGCATCTGTTTTTCATTTGAGAAATATAGCCAAACTTAGACCAATTATTTCCATATCTGATGTCAAGAGGCTAATGCATGCATTTGTTTAATCTAGAATTGATTATTGTAATTCACTTTTATTCTGGTGTCCAAAAACATGTGGTATCCCACTTGCAGCTTGTTCAGAATACCGCCGCTAGAATTCGGACTAAAACCGGGAAAAGTAAACATATCACCCCTGTCTTGGCCTTTTTAAACTGGCTCCCTATGCAGTATAAAATTGATTTTAAGATTTTCTTGTTAACTTACAAGGCCCTGAATGGATTAGCACCTTGTTATTTGCGGGAGTTATTGTTGCTTGTTCCTCAACAAAAGCAACACGAGAGGAAGGGTTTTTTCTTGTAGAGCTCCTAAACTGGAATGCTCTGCCTTTGTTTGCTGGGAAAGCTGGGACCGTTATAGTTTTCAAGTCAAGACTAAAAACACACTTTTATTAAATGGCTTTCTTATCTTAGTGGGTGCTAATGTCTTTTTAAAATTGCTGATTTTGTATTATTATGTGTATACTATTATTTAACTGGTCAGTCTTTGGCAATTGTATGTGTGACATGCTATACAAATGTACTGTGTTTTTTTTTTTTTTTTTTCTATGTACCGTACAGTGCTTTGAGATACTTTTGTATAAAAAGCACTATACGAATGCAATAAATAAATTAAATAAATAAATATGCTGCTGTATAGTATATACTGGACAGAGAATGTTTGAATACACTGGTGGTGCAATGAGAAATCCCACGTGTTCATTTATTAAAAAAAAACTTTTTTAACAGCCTAAAGTGTACATATTCCAGGGGAGGCTGTTATGATATCAACAAGATAATTTGCATTTTAAAATATAACCAAATATGGCTATTTAATTTGTATTTTATAAACCATGCACACTGACAAAATCTACAAATGTGTGTGCTACTTACTGCACAAAGTTGAAATCCAGGTTGAATATTTAGCAGATATTATGCTTTAATTATTAAACCTAATTAAACATATTTTTTCTTCTAAAAGAAGGCCTTCATTTTTAAATGATTTAAGTGAAGTGTGTATTAAAATCACCAAAAAAAGACGTGACTACCTGAGTACACAAACAGCAACATGACTGACTGCAGAGAAAAGACAAACAAAAATGTCACTGCCTGATCTTGAATCATCCAGGACATACAGGCAGCCATTTCCCTGAGGAAATTGAAGAGGAGCTTTTACAATGTCAGTGTTTCGCCATTAGGCTCAGTTCTATCAAACAGTACCAGCAATACCACAGTTCACAAAAAGGGAGGAAAACAGGTGTGAGTAATCACGATTGAAAATAAGAAGCAACACAAAACTGTAATGCTCTGTGTGATAAGAGATGGCTGCAAACTGCCTCCATTTGCGTAACTAAGGTTATATCTTTGTATTTTTCTCAAATTGAGGGTGGGATATTTGGGCTCTTAAATGCGAGAGCATCTTAAACTCAAAGGAATATGGTAAATTGCAAACGTAATACCGATCCACAAAAAGGGAAACAAAACTGAACCAGGTAACTACAGACCGGTAAACCTGACTTCTATTATATGCAAACTTATGGAAACTATAATAAGATCCAAAATGGAAAATTACCTATATGGTAACAGGGTACTGGGAGACAGTCAACATGGTTTTAGGAAAGGGAGATCGTGCCTAACTAACTTGCTTGATTTTTTTGAGGATGCAACATCCATAATGTCCCGCACAAAAGATTAATTCTCAAACTGAACGCAGTTGGGATTCAAGGAAACACATGTACATGGATTAGGGAGTGGTTAACATGTAGAAAACAGAAAGTGCTGATTAGAGGAAAAACCTCAGAATGGAGTGTGGTAACCAGCGGTGTACCACAGGGATCAGTATTAGGTCCTCTGCTATTCCTAATCTACATTAATGATTTAGATTCTGGTATAGTAAGCAAACTTGTTAAATTTGCAGACGACACAAAAGTAGGAGGAGTGGCAAACATTGTTGCAGCAGCAAAGGTCATTCAAAATGATCTAGACAAGATTCAGAACTGGGCAGACACATGGCAAATGACATTTAATAGAGAAAAGTGTAAGGTACTGCACGCAGGAAATAAAAATGTACATTATAAATATCATATGGGAGATATTGAAATTGGAGAAGGAATCTATGAAAAAGACCTAGGAGTTTTTGTTGACTCAGAAATGTCTTCATCTAGACAATGTGGGGAAGCTATAAAAAAGGCTAACAAGATGCTCAGATACATTGTGAAAAGTGTTGAATTTAAATCAAGGGAAGTAATGTTAAAACTGTACAATGCACTAGTAAGACCTCATCTTGAATATTGTGTTCAGTTCTGGTCACCTCGCTATAAAAAAGATATTGCTGCTCTAGAAAGAGTGCAAAGAAGAGCGACCAGAATTATTCCGGGCTTAAAAGGCATGTCATATGCAGACAGGCTAAAATAATTGAATCTGTTCAGTCTTGAACAAAGAAGACTACGTGGCGACCTAATTCAAGCATTCAAAATTCTAAAAGGTATTGACAGTGTCGACCCAAGGGACTTTGTCAGCCTGAAAAAAGAAACAAGGACCAGGGGTCACAAATGGAGTTTAGAAAAAGGGGCATTCAGAACAGAAAATAGGAGACACTTTTTACACAGAGAAATGTGAGGGTCTGGAATCAACTCCCCAGTAATGTTGTTGAAGCTGACACCCTGGGATCCTTCAAGAAGCTGCTTGATGAGATTTTGGGATCAATAAGCTACTAACAACCAAACGAGCAAGATGGGCCGAATGGCCTCCTCTCGTTTGTAAACTTTCTTATGTTCTTATGTTCTTATGTTCTTAAATTTAGTCAAAAACTAAAACATAGGGAAAGAATCTAAAAGGTATTTACTCGGAATCATCATTAGCTCATGTAATACAATTCTAAAGCAAGTAAGGCTGTACATGAAACGTCTGATTTATTTATTTATGGTTTGGTAACATTACTGGGTGCTAATGCTATATTTCAAGGGTTCAAACTAAATTAGAATGTGTGCTACAGTGACTTTTCTTAAAAATGTAGAGATGCATATTTAATCCCATTTAATTCTGCTGTATTTCAGCTAGCAGAACATAGTCAACTTCTTGTAGCTGGTTTGAAACAAATCAGTGAGGAAGTCATACCTTTGACCATCCCTTGTACATGCCATGCACTGGTTACACAAACTAGGCTATTTAAAAATAGAAAAAAAAAGAAAAAACCTTGTTAACACTTAGATCATTTGCTTTTCAGCAGGAAAAATGTGCATGATATTTTAAATGTCAGGCATGTGACTTTTTTTCATTTTATAAAAAAAAAAAAGTA
This sequence comes from Polyodon spathula, assembly GCF_017654505.1. NCBI lineage: Eukaryota > Metazoa > Chordata > Actinopteri > Acipenseriformes > Polyodontidae > Polyodon > Polyodon spathula. Next base: position 72,713,106 of record NC_054534.1, read on the forward strand.
CTCCATTACAGTCTATTTTGACATACAGTTTGCTTTGTTAAGGAAAGTCACTGATAATTTATTATGCCAAGCTCAGTATAATACAAGCAAGTATAGGCTATTGTACATCTGGCTGTGTGATCCAGCAAGGAAATACCCTCGGGTGGCTTAGAAATGCTACGCTCAAGGTGGCATGTATATTTTGCAGCTCTGATACTCAAACAGGAACACAAGCTGTAGGTTGTGTGTGCCTCCGACTACCTTCATTAAGAACGTCTGTTGAAACAGAATTGAACCACTGCACAGTGAGAAAGTGTATTTGTTTTCTGGTCAGCATTAGACATTAGACACTGTGACCATTGGTTGAATAACAGGCCTGAAACCAGTGCTGCTAATAGAAGAAAATAAATATTTACTAAATATTTACACTTGTTTTTCAATATAGACAGGCAATATAGGCGTAAAATTCATTCATGCAGATTACATTTCTATTTTAGTAATGCACATAGCAAAACAAACAAATGCTTCAGCTCACAAATATCATTGTATTTAATTTAATTATTGAAGCAGCCAACATTTTCCACCAATAAATGCATAGTGTGAATTATTTTCATTCAGAATCTGCTTTGTATGCCTTGGTTAGTGTGTATTTATTTGTTTGGTATTGATTGATTAATTAATATGTTGAGAGGAATGGGACATCTCTTTACACAGTCTGAGCCTTATATGCATATTTGGGATAGCATCAATGTAAAATCAATTAAATTAACTGCCAGGACGAGTCCCAATTGCAGTGTAGTTAAAAAAGACAGTAAACAACAGTGTGAGAAATCACATCTGTCCAGTAGTTTAACAGCAATAAAGTAGGTAGCTGCAGCACAAACCTTGCACTTATCCTCCAAGTATACTGTAATGTTGTTAAAATAATGTTAAGGTTGCAGTTCAAAATCACAAAAGTCGGGAAATGGGACGTAAAGGCATGCAACCTTAACTCACCCATATTATGCCTATGCGTCACATCAGATACGTCACACATGACATCAGTAATGACATCAATGTTGACATATCTAATCACAGGACAAATGCTCTACAAAGACTGCCCAAAAGAACATTACACTAGGAACCAATTTGTCTGTGCTGGACTGTAGCTATTATGCTTCGTATGAAAATCACTCTGCCAACGTAGACACAATCATAGACAAAATAAGACACTTTCGTTGCTCTCACTGTCACTCGGGTCACTCTTTGCATTGTTGTCACTTTGCATAATTGCCATTGCCACTATGCAAATACTGAACTGCAATATGGCATTGCCACATTTATCCAAGACCATTGGTTTCCAAAATACATTTCAGTATGTATCTCACTCAGTAACAGGATAGATTTTTTTTTTTTTTGTTTCGTAGAACAGTGCCATGGAGAATCAGGACCAAACTCTGCCATTTTGTCTTGTTATTGTCATGAGTTCCTAAGAACAGCTGACGGCACAATATTCTGCATGCCAACAACCACACCCGGGTAATGTCCTTCTAGAGCATTTGTCATATGATTGGTCATTGCTGATGTCATTAATAATGTCATGTATGACATCATGTCTGATGTGACGCATAAGCATAATAGAGGCGAGTTAAGGTTGCGTGCCTTAACATCCCATTTCTCGATTGTGATTTTGAACAGCGACCTTAACGTTATTTTTTTATTTTTATTTTTTTACCTGAATCTACTACAGTATCAATTTCTAAAGTCCGACATGCGTGGAAGGAAATATGTTGTACTGCAACCCATGAATGGAGACCACACAAAAGGTAACCATGTATATTTGGCACATATTTGTATAGATAGCATGCCCCATGACAGCAAGAAGTGCAAGTATATGTCATTTTATCAGGAATCTCAATCTGCAATCCACTAAAAACGAAATGAAGGATTACTTTAAGGACTATAATTTTATTATTATTATTATTATTATTATTATTATTATTATTATTATTATTATTATTATTATTATTTTTAAACTGCTAGATACCAAAACCGTCAGCATGGTGAACATACAGGAATAGATATATTTATATGCAGCTGTGGCAGAGCAAAGCTCTGCCCTTTAAATTGGCAGGGATGGGGTTAACTTCCCCTACCTGCCTGGGTTTATTATGTTCAGGTGGCTGGGGTTGATTAGTTGATTAGGTTGATTAACGATCAATCAGCGCCCAGCCACCTGATATAAAAGGAGGCCTCTGCTTCTCATTTGGAGAGAGGGAGCTGAGGAAGCAGGTTGGTTTTTTTTTGGGTATTTGGAAAGTTTGAATCCAGTGAAGGCATTGCACAGCCTGAAAATTGTTATTTTTGTAAGTTTTGCTTTTTGTCTTTCTTTGTGTTTAAATTGCTTTGTTTTGGCCCTTGTGCCCTTTCATTTTTGTGTTTATTTATAATAAAATAGTTATTTTTTTGAACTGCAGTCTGTCTCTGGGCCTCTTTCCACTCGCCAGCCTGCCACAGCAGCCATGGCTGGTACATTAAAACAAGTCCAGGTTTGCCTCATTCTTTCGTTAATTTTCTTTAAAAACAACAGCTTTAATTGCAGACAAACCATGCTTCCTGGTAGTGTTGCAGTAACTTGGACATTTCTGCTGGAGAGTGATATTTTCTCCAAGCATTCAATGACTTATTCCTGTTGACTGCATCCCGTTCAGCTCATAACACACTTCGACTTGAAAGACACAGCTGATGTCAAATAACCCAGCAATAGATATCATGAGAATAAGGCACAGATGTTTTTTGGAATGTAAAGTAGTACCAGATGTCCTGGTTTAAATGAAAAGACCATTTGAAACCTATGTAGTTAATGGTAGTGCAAAACCGGTATGACAAGGTCTTGCATGATAGAAGTTATGTAGTTACTAGAGAACTAATAAAGCTGATGATTACAAGCAAGGGGGTAGTGGATAAAAAAAAAAAAAAAAAAAAAAAATTTAAAAGTTAACTTGATTCTAAACACAAATTTGATGAACAGGCTGCAAAGTGCAAACTCAAGAGCTATTGCATTATATCTTGACACATCTTCCAAAGGCTAGACGTTGGCATGATTTGGTTGTCTTATTTTTCAGAATGTCTGCGGCTCTACATATTAAATCCAACATGAATTAGAAATGCGCTTATAATGAGTCAAGTTTGGAATTAATTACTTCACATAGATATGAAGTATAAGCTTTAAATCACTTAAAATATCTGTTTTTGTTTGATTCAAAATGATTTACAGAGCAGCCCAAAGTTATCAAGCTACTGTAATAGCCTACAGTTAAAGGATGCTAGCCTTCAGATGCAGGGCAGGGATGTATCAAAAGCTATTGATATGTGCCAGTTTCTCAAATTATAGTATAGGATCCTTTCAAACAGCAGCAGCGTTTCCCCCACAAGCATGTTCACTTTTATAGAACATTGTTAACCTTTCCCTTTGTTAATTAGTAAAAACTAGTGTCTTATTTATTTTTTTATTAAAGTCACTTCACAGGGGGCAAAGTCTGAAAGCACCCATTTACAGCCACCTAGCGCCCCACAATCAGGCGCTAATGACCATTGCCTTGGCGCTTACTTTAATCTATGATCAAAGGTCCTATATATTTTTCAGCAACTGTATGTGAGATTTTAGTGTATGGTAGACTGAATTGCTGTCATTACAACAGCAAGCAGTAAAAATTACTTCTGGTTAAATGGTGCGGTCTGTGAACAATGAGACGGGAGAATGAAAAATCTCCTCTTACAACCAAAAGTTATTACACAACATTTTTTTATATATAAAAAATATCAAATAAAGCAAAACCGTGGAGACTTGGCATATTGTTAAATAGCGCGATGACCCCTGACATCTGTTTATACAGCACATACCTTCATCTAAATCTGTTGGGTATTGAATATATTTAATGTTGAGCGATACATTTGGGAATTATCATGCAACTATGCACCAAGCTTGATATTAAAAATGCTGTAAACTCATGCAGAATTATTTTATTGTTTATTGAAGATGACTCAGGGATGACTCTTATGATTTGTATGTATTCTTCAAAGGATAAAGCCTGGTATTAAAAAAAAAAAAAAAAAAAAAAAAAAAAAACAATATTAAGGGTTAACCGTTACATAAAACAACTTCTATGTGACCTTTGTTTTGAATGTTATTTTTTCAATTAAAATAAAGAAAACAGTACTGAAACATGCAGTGGTGTCTTTGTAACAACATTTTTTTTCCATGTAAAGTGAACATGATTTATAATGAAGAAGTTATTGTGCTGGATATCCCTCTAGTAATAAATGTACTGTAATTATATTTTCCATGCAAGCATTTTAAAGGTATTTTTTTAATAAAAAAAAATTGTTGGTGTTAATTTCTGCTTAAGGTCTCAATATTAAATTATTTCACATGTAAAATGCCTTTCTGTCTAATTTCAAACCATGCTCCAGTGCAATGTTTGCAAGCATTGTTTTCTAAAAATTAAAAAAATAAATAGTCTATAAAGAAATTATAGTGGCCTGCTTTTAATTGTAAAATACATATAAAATCACTCCACATATGCAAATACTGTCGAGGAGCACGTGGCACTGCCAAATAATCCTTGTTTTTATCCTGAATGTAAAAGTAAACAGCTTCAGCGATATCTCCTCAAGCCAGACCAAGTACACTGGGACTACACTGGGTAGGCATTTTCCAAAAGTTCTTATTTGTTTGATATTGGCTATATAGAACATGTAAGACCTATTGCTTGACACATTCACACCCTGATTATCCAGTACATAAAACAGTATATACAGTAAAATTATTATCCTAACCCCCATTAACTGGGTCTCCATATTTACCAAACCACCCCTTTCCACTTTGCTGCCAAAAGCGCACACCCGGAAATGCAATAAGTTTACGTGTACTTCCTTTAATTTTGCACTGTAATAATGTTGTGCCTTTTCAGTGCTGCAAAATGGCTTCAACTGCCTCAGGAAGCAATGGAAAATGTGTTGTTCTAACTTTACCAATTAAGTAGAGATAGTATGTAAAATAAGAAAGGCGAGTCACTCAGTCTGGGAAAGAACACGGTATCTGACATTAAACGCAATGCTGAGAAGATTTTGAAATATAGTACGACTAACTCAGCTCATTCTGCTAGCGGGCCATCATCACGGAAGACCATGAAACAAGCCAAGGATGCTAATTTCAATGACGCTGTCTATTGGTGGTTTATACAGGCAAGAGGGTAGGTATACCAATCAGTGGCCCTTTGTTCTGTGAGAACGCTAAGAGCTTAATTCAACCATATGGAGGAGATGAAGTTTTCACGGCTAGTCAGGGATGGCTGGACCATTTTAAAAAGCTTCACAACATTCAACAGCTTGCAATCACTGGCAATAAGCTTTCTGCCGAGTAGGGGGTTATTGCTGATTATTAAAAAAAAACATTTTATAGGATGACTACAACTTGTCACTGGAACAACTTTACAATCGAGACAGGTTTGTACTGAAAGACTTTGCCATCTAAGACACTTGTTTTGAGAACGGAGAGGTCTGCACCTGGCTACAAACAGAGCAAGGAACATTTGACTGTCCTGACATGTGCCAGTGCCACGCACAAGCTCCCTTTAATAGTCACTGGCAAAGCAAAGAATCCATGTGTGCTTAAAAATGTAAACGTGAACGCTTTGCCTGTTAACTACAAATCACAGGGCAAAGCATGTATGGACAGTGCTTTAATTTATAATTGTTTTTCTCATAAGTTTGTACCAGGCGTAAGGAGACATTTGAATGAAAACAACACCCCAGCAAAAGCTATCTTATTAATGGACAATGTACCCGCTCACTCTGATTATACATCGCTTACCTCACAACAAGGTATGATCTTCAGTTTATTTCTGCCTCCAAATGTAACTTCTCTTGTGCAGCCTATGGACCGTGGAGTTCTGGGGAGTCTAAAACTATGCTAAAAACGACATCATTTTAATCGCCTACTGATGTCAGATGAAGCATCTGAGGTCAAAGGCAGCATGCCCAATGGTGTATGAAAGTTAGTCTCAAGGATGCTGCACATGGGATAGCAGACGCATGGGAAGACATCCCCAGGTCAACTTGACAATAATCATGGAACAATCTGAGAGACTGTGAGAGATGAGACTTGGGACAGTGAACTTGCAGCTGTCACAATAGCATTGGCAGCTGAAGAAAAGGCATGTTCCTGTGTTGATCTCCTCCACAAGCTCCCATGCTGCACAGAAGTTAATGAAAATGATGTTGCAAATTGGCTAAAAAATTATGCATCTGACCCTAGACATCAGTAACTGGACGATTCAGCAATCATACAGGCTGTGCTTTATCCCGAAGACACCGATAGTGAAGATCCCGCTGAAGAAGAGTCAGTGGGAAAACCTCTTCCTACAGTACTTGGAGCAGCAGTCTGAAAGCTGTCGTTGATGAAGGGGCTATGCGATCGTGCCATGGCAAAGACAGCCTCTCATCTTAAAGAATGCAAAGTGTCCGATCTTTTCCAGCCATTATAAACATGAGTACTATTAACCATACTGTAATTTTATATTGTAATAAAATCTGGTACTGTTTCTAAAGGTAATATTTTGCTTATGCTGTAAATGTTTAGAAAAAGGGACAAATGTTCTATTACTTGTCTGGGATTACCCAGCCCTTTTAAAAAGCATCACAAAATTCGGCATTTTAAAATAACCAGGGGAAAGTTGTTTGCTTTAAGAAACATTATTTAAAAATATTCTCTGAACTTTCGATTTTTCGATCTGGCCCTGGTCCCAAGTTGGGATAATAGGCGTTCTAAAATTTTCAAAATGTTGCTGAATACAAAAATGTTGCTGAATACACCACTGAGGTAATGCATTTATACTGTTTTTATACAGAAACTCAGCACATTTTTTAATCTGTTACGAAAATAATAATAAAAAAAAACATTGGCAGATGGATTACTCCCATAATACTGTAAACCAATGCTATGAAAACACATAGGTCACACAAGTAAACTACACTTGGCCACATCCCTCAATTTCTATATAGTTCTGTTACACATTTAGCCATATACAATAGTCTATATCAAGGGACCTGCCCACAAAACAGACAAGGTAGGAAATAGACCAGCTAACACTTCAATGTGTCAACTTGTCATTATTTTCAACATTTGTATTCAATGACAGGATTTTGAGAACCCAGGGGTGAAGATGTAAAAAAAGGCTTCTGCTGCATATAATCTTTCTTGCAGGCCTCATTAGACAATCATATAAATTACTGCACAATAAAAAAAATCTGTCCTTCATTTGCACATCATTTTGTTTCCCAATTCAAGATCACGCAGTCGTGCCCATGTAAAACATTCAGTATATTAAAGGACTGTAACCAAGCCAGGTTGCCATGGAAGGGAATATTCCCACGAGCAGTCTGCTTTTTCTGCTAATAAAATAGCTTGAGCAGCACATTAAATACAGACATAATATAGATATCAAGGGGTCCGACAGTTAAACCTTTTTCATTTTATATATTGGAGACATTTCAAAAGTATATTTAATCATCTGTCTCAGCAAATAGGCAGAACAGGAGGAAGACCTAATTAAATTATTCCACTTTTTGTTTTTCTTTTTTTTCTTCTTTTTTCCAGTTACTGAGTTTTTTCATTCTTCACTAGTCCCACATAGGTGATATTTTGTCTTTTATTTTGCTCTAAATTATCAAAGCTGTTTTTATGAAAGCCAGATTTTGGCGAAAATGTTTCATACAGTGATGCATTTAACATTTCAATTTGTTAGCACACTTTTGCCCAAACCTCATTTTCTATTGTGTCCAAATACTTAAGAAATCTGTTGTACCTCTGATATTGCAGGCTCTGATATTTACAGAAAATATTGAATATACATTTTCACAATGACTGCTTGGTTCTGCACTGAACACAGTCGTGTAACCAGCATGACAATGTCCCAGCCGAACTTGGCACCTACAGTAGCCACAAAAAATAATAATGTCGATCAACAATATACAATAGAAACAATGTCATTCAGGTTTGTAACTGTAAAGGTTTTTATTAAAATTAATAAATAGCAATTAATGATATGTAAACTATTTAGTAGATGTTTGGCTTAAAATAAGTAATGATTATGTATCTCTCGTATCCATCTAATCCCAGTTTTTAGGGTTCATACAGTAGCAGTTGCAATCTAGAGCATTCTGCCAAGTAGCTCTATGGTCTCTATGGTGATCTTTCTGCTAATCAAGTAGGATTTACTTCAACTTCAAACAGGCTGCAAATCTATTTTACAGGTTAGCCTTACATGCATATTGAGTCAACACTTGCTGGAATCAAACCCACACACATGCTAACAACTACATAATTTGGTTGGTATGCAAACCACCAGCTTCTATACAAAGGTTATCTGGTCCTACAGGGTTATGTTGACATGCTTTGCTTTTTAGAAAGAAAACTAAAGTTTAATTTAATGAGGATAATATATTAAATTTACAATATTCAGTGGATAATGTTTGGCTAAAAATGAGTATATAGCACTGCTTTATCTCTTGTATTAATCACCAGAAAGATCACATTAAAGAAAGAAAAACAGTTAGTGGATTGATTGATTTTTTGTTTTTTAGTTCTCTGATAACATTGGACTTATCACATTGTTGGGGGAGAAAAAAAAACTAAATGTTTTAAAACCAGAAAAACAAAAACAACCCACAGTGGCAAATCAAATGCTCATAAAAAAAGTTCCCAGACCTGAACTCGCAGGACAGTGTGAAACCTATTCCACAGGATGTCTACAGGAACATTATGACACACATTGCCCTGGGGTTTCATAGTTACCATGATAACGTAAACACTAGACCACAACCTCAATTCATAACATCGTGTCAATATCACACTGTATTACGATTCAAAAAGACTTTTAAAGACACCTTATGTACGTATAAAATGATAACATTACAACATATTTTAACCATTATGCTAGTGCCTTGGCCAATAATTCCAAATTACAGTACTGCTGTCAGCATTATGAAAAATTTGAAAACAATTCAGTATCATCAGCTATAGCTAACAGTGAATGCCGCAAGTACCAGCTTTTTCATTTTGACTTGATGTATTTAAAGTTCAGTTCACATCTACTACTGGACTGCAAATACTAAACAAAGATGATTGGTCCAAATAAATTTTATTATCCACCAAAACCAGCCAATCCATACTTTGCAGCGAAGAAAGCAACCAGTCGTCTTCCTGCAGCTGTCTAATCAGTCAATCACAGCCTGTCAGCTTGACTGGAGTGCATACATAGCATCTTTCAACAACAACAAAGCGAGACACGAACAGTTCAGTAATATTGCTCCATTCAGATGTCTGGCATTGTTCAGACAAACAAAAGCAGCTCTGACAAGTACAAAAGTTGTTTGTTTAATAATTTATGATCCTTTATGAACATTTTTTTGGAACTATATTCCTAAAACCTTTGTCAGCAGAAGGTACTCAACAAATCAATTTTCATTTTTTTAATGAAAATAATAAGAAAAATAGTTTTCTAATAGCGATAGCGCCCTATCAATGAAGGCTCTACCATGTGGTAGTTGACTTTGACTTTCGTTAGTGCAGCATCACGGGCAGTAGAAGCCGGCACTGTGTATTGAGGTCGGTCACCAGTTGATAGTAGAGCCTCCATCTCGGAAGTAACTTCCATGATAGCGAATTGATCTGGTGATAATTCAAAGGACTAACGAACAAACTCAAAACCACTTCGACCCGGACTCTTTAAATTCATGAACGTTTATGATTTAATTAAAAAAAAAAAAAAAAAAAAAAACATAATTAAAAATAAACATTATTGTCCACAGTACCCCTATACCTAGCTATGATTTTGGTAGATTACTATGTATTCATATTTCATTGTTAATCAGTTCTGCCTTCGGTGTTGTACTAAAAGTATAAAGCGCTAATAAAATCAGACAGACTTACCAGACAGACTTATCTAGCTGTAAATCCCCCCCCCCCCCCCCCCCCCCCCCCCCCCCCCCCCCCCCCCCCCCCCCCCCCCCCCCCCCCCGAGTGGTTGAGAATTACACCATTGCATTCTAAAATAGAAAAGCTGCTAGTTATATTGTCAACACTTTGGCAAACAACAATTAAGCTTGAATAACTGTTTACATGTACAGTTTTTTTCATTATCCCAAAGGCAGTGTTTCTAAAATTGTTTAATTTAAAAGAAAAAGAATGCAGTTGTACTTTCAATATGTCTGCTTCAATAAAACCACACGAACAATAGGAATATGGAAAATAATGCTAAGATTAAACCAAGGTCCAAGTGACTTGTATTCATTCACAGAAAACATTTACATTTTCTTTGGCTTGAACACATTGAGCACCAACATTTCATAATGTAATGTGATCTTGGGAATGCCCTCATCCATCATTTTGTTCAAAGTCTGATTCCGAAAACGTTATAAGTTGAAGTGGTTGTAAAATGAGTGTGACAGCTGACTGTACATGTACTCTGTTGGGATTGACAGCTGTATATGGAGTGTAGAAAGTAAAAATTAAGTAACCGGAGCCTGAAGCGGACAGCTGCTTAATTTATCTATAAAGCCTGGGGATCACACCACATCATTAGAATGGTTCAAAAGATCAGAGTCCTTTGTTATACAAAGGCAGCTGGGTATTAACATGCTAGCACCTCAGTGTTCCATTGTAAATAGAACCCTCTTGTATTCCATTTCTGTGACTGACCTAGCTCCACCATAATATAAATCCATGTAAAATCCCATTTTACTGTATGCAGAGTAGATGGCATTGGCTTTCATGTAGAAGCCAGCTGACACAATAAGACTGGATAAGATTGAATTTTGACTAGGCTCTGCAAATGAACTGGTACAAAATAAGAAAAACACAAATACTGTATCATTATGTTTGAAAATCAGTAGGGATTACACGATGGCTCCAAGTAGGTAATGCAACAACAACAACAAAAAAACAATATGTCAAAGTGAATATTCATAGATGAGAATACTATTGCCCTGTGAGGTTTTTATTTGTCCAATGAAACAGGTGAAACTCCCACAGGCTTGTGATCGTGATGCAAGTTGCTTTTTATGACTTGGCCACTTCTTTAATAAAGGCACTATGGAACATCCATAAAACACATTGATCTTCCGAAATATTGCAAGTAAGTCCTACTAGAGCGAGTTCATTTAAAGTATCTGTGTATATAGTTAGATTGACTGATTCAGTTTGCTGCACTGCCTGAGAGCCCCCAGCCAAGATAAAAAATAAAAAAAAACGGACGTCTCAAATTGAAGCAGAAAACTCTCTATCACATGAGTTACTCAGCACTCCACACAGTAGTGCTATTACTTTGTGAAACACAGGGGCAAGGGCTTTTAACCCATAATAATAATAATGTACTCCCATCTGTGCGTACATAGGCTGCAGTTCTATCTCAGGTTTCTGATTACATATACATTTTCTATGGAGGGTGGTTTTCCCCTTTTGCACAAAATTACTGTTGCCTACTCTACCCAATATCTTAATCTGCCAGCACAAAATGACAAAAATAAAAGTGAAAAACAATCAAAAAAATAATAATGCCAGTCATTCACTATATCAAGATATAGACATTGCTTTCCAGTAAAAAAAAAAAATAAATAAATACAAAAATAAACCCCAGCCATCAAAAAGGGAAGTAAAAGGTACCTAAGGTGATGGTGGGACACGAGAACACATCACACATTTAAAATCAATAAGGAAGTTAGAAAGGCCAAGAAAGAGATAGAAATGAACATTGCCAAGGGGACTAAAGCCAATTCCAAAAAGTGTTTCCAATATTATAATAGCAAGAGAACATTCAAAGAGGCATAAATGTCTAAGAGATAGAAATGGCAAAATCACAGATGAAGAATAATGGGAAACATTAAATTATTACTTTTCACAAGTTTTTACAAATGAGGATATGGACAACATGCCCCACATGTAAACCTGTTCCTGTCCTGTTTTAAATAACTTTAACATAACCGAGGCAGAAGTGTTAAAGGGACTAGGAGCTATTAAAAAAAAAAAAAATCAGTGGGCTGGATGAGATCCCCCCAATAGTACTCAAAAAAATGAAAGAAGTTATTTACAAACTGCTAACCAAGATCATGCAATAGTCTCTTGACAGAGGAGTTGTACTGACAGACTGGAGAATTGCAAATGTAATACCGATCCACAAAAAGGGAAACAAAACCAAACCAGGTAACCACAGACCAATGTGCCTGACTTCTATTATATGTAAACTTATGGAAACTATAATAAGATCCAAAATGGAAAATTACCTATATGGTAACAGTATCCTGTGAGATTTTGACAAAGTCCCACATAAAAAATTAATTCTCAAACTGAACACTGTAGGCATTCAAGAAAATGCATGTAGATGGATTAAGGAGTGGTTAACATGTAGAAAACAGAAAGTACTGATAAGAGGAGAAACCTCAAAATGGAGCGAGGTAATCAGTGGTGTACCACAGGGTTCAGTATTAGGTCCTCTTCTATTTCTAATCTACATTAATGACTTAGATTCTAGTATAGTAAGCAAACTTGTTAAATTTGCAGACGACACAAAAATGGGTGGAGTGGCAAACACTGTCGCAGCAGCAAAGGTCATTCAAAATGTTCTAGACAACATTCAGAACTGGGCAGACATGACATATGGCAAATTACATTTAATAGAGAAAAATGTAATGTACCACATGCAGGCAATAAAAATTTGCATTATAAATAACATATGGGAGCTACTGAAATTGAAGAAGGAATCTATGAAAAAGATCTAGAAGTTTATGTTGACTCAGAAATGTCTTCATCTAGACAATGTGGGGAAGATATAAACAAGGCCAACAAGATGCTCGGATACATTGTGAAAAGTGTTGAATTTAAATCAAGGGAAGTAATGTCAAAACTTTACAATGCATTAGTAAACCTTATCTAGAATATTGTGTTCAGTTCTGGTCACCTCGCTACAAAAATTATATTGCTGCTCTAGGAAGAGTGCAAAGAAGAGCGACCAGAATTATTCTGGGTTTAAAAGGCATGTCATCTGCAGACAGGCTAAAAGAATTGAATCTATACAGTCTTGAGCAAAGAAGACTACACGGCAATCTGATTCAAGCATTCAAAATTCTACAATGGTATTGACAATGTTGACACAAGGGACAAGGGACTAGGGGTCACAAATGGAAATTAGACAAAGGGGCATTCAGAACAGAAAATAGGAGGCACTTTTTTATACAGAGACTTGTGATTGTCTGGAACCAACTCCCCAGTAATGTTGTTGAAGCTGACACCCTGGGATCCTTCAAGAAGCTCCTTGATGAGATTCTGGGATCAATAAGCTTCTAACAACCAAACAAGCAAGATGGGCCGAATGGCCTCCTCTTGTTTGTAAACTTTTTATGTTCTTCTTATGTTCTTAAATACACTCAGCAACCCACATAACACCTGCTGCTTAAACGGTTTATGAGTTTTATTAGATTCTTAGGTTTCCATCTGAATCAGCACTTAACTTGACTTTTGAAGCCCTTCCTCCTACTTGCGCTGGGCACCTGCAAAATTATGTATTATTGAATATTGCTATCTGTCACGCGCACACCCACATACTGTACATCAGATAAAGATTTTATTTTCCAAAAATTACTTTCATTAGGGTTGCATTTGAAATGATAGTGTGCACCATGCTGAGGGAAGCAATTCACCTACGCAGACATGAGAAAGAGACATCAAAACAAGCCACAGAAGCTCAAGTAACCACATCAGACAGCCCCTAGGTCAATACTCCACAGTGTATCTTCAACATTGATGATAGTAATTCATATTAGGTAAGTTGAAATGGTATTATTTTGTTAGTTCTACGTACTTTAAGTAATTATTATAAATAGAAAAATGTAATCATCCGAATAAATCTCATAACAATGGGCAGTTGAGCAACTTGTGCATTATTAGTCTAAAACCTGGGGGTGATTACACATTATTGAGTGATAATATATTCTTAGTAATATTATTAATAATGTTATTTGGTCATTGTCTCTGCAAGAATAAAATCTAAACATAATTACAATTTGTATATTTTACCATTGATTAACTAATATTAAAAATACAGTGAGCTTTGCATAAATATATAATACTCACAATGTGTATGTATGCTATGTAACATATTCTTTTTTTGAGGCAGCGTCAGGAAATTCTTCTGCAAATGTTGATAAAAATTGAAGGGATGGCATCATGCATATGCAGTCACAGTCTGATTAGCATTTTCGTCAATTCCTAAAGACACCCTGTGTGATGCCGCCAAGGCATTTTGACAGTGATTATATCTTTACATTATAAAGGGCAAACATTACGCTGCAGCTGTTTACAAATAACTATCAACTTATGCTGTGGTAAAATGCCATTCAAATGTGAATGGCTTTCATTTAAATCTGCCTGGAAGAAATCAGAATGAAAGCAGTAGGCCAAACACAGTTTTAGTGATTACTGGGAGCTCTTTCAGTCGCAGATTAGCATTTTTTTCTTCTTTTTTCCATAATGTTTTCAGCAAGTAGCATATTACTTGTGAAAGATGTCTGATTGACAGCAGTGGAAACTTGGAGGCTTTTATATTTGTTATTTTCGCTGAACAAGTTGGGCAGGCTGCCGTGATGCTCAGCTTACTCACAATACCCAGCCAAAGTGCTTGAAACATGCCCTGAAGCAGAAAGGACAGCTCAGTCTACACCAGCTCTTTCATTGGCCTCTCGTGAGCAAGTTTTGTAATTGGCAATTGCTGAACTTTTTCAAATCAATTTCTTACTTCTCGTAGGTTGGATATCAACCTGAGCTATGTGCTGGTCTACCCAAATATCCAACTTTAGAAACTTGAGTTGGATGACAGCAAATTATTATTTTTTTTTTTTGTTAAGGTTGGCTATATCCCTAACTCTTAAAGAGGCCAGTAAATGAGGAAGCAGCCATTAAGTTACCACCTGTATGTTTTTGGTGGCTTATATGTAGTTTAAAAATGTGAAATTGCTCTGTGAATATCTGCAGAAGTCAGTTTAATAGCTCAGCCAATTGGGTGTCACAGTAAATAATTTGACATTGACTTGACATTAAGTAGCTAGAATATTATTACATATATCTCACTATATTCCAAGTAGTTCAATTAATGTGTGTTAAACTAAGATCACTAAAATAAAGTATGGTCAAACTGTTAGAAATAAGGATGATTAAGAAGCAAAAGACTCATTTTGGTATGGAATCATGAACTGGACATGGAGAAAAGCCAATAACTCAATGCCAAGACAGTACCAGGTGGTAATCAATACCATGACCTACTCAGAACAACTGAAATAATCAATTAATTGCACATTGCTGTTGTCCATTGCAAATTAATTAATTGTACTTAACAAACAAGTTAATAAAGCTATTCGTAAGAGAGAGAGAAATAGATAGATAGATAGATAGATAGATAGATAGAAAGATCTTGTGCTCCTAAGCCAATGTCTGCTTCTTTATTGAAAAGCCTAAATGGTTCAAGCTCTACAATGTTTAACATCGCACAGGAATTAACTAAAAGTAATTCATGTTTCCCTATCATATCCCAAACAGTATCTTGAGATTAAAAAGTAGAACATTTATGCCCTTTCAATAAGAGGTTTGTATTTACGTGTCTCTAAGGATACCTCTAACATTAAGCAAAATGTCAAGAAAATGTAAACAGATGGTTGCGAAAAACCCAGAAGAAAAATTTTTGTCGGTGAAATTTTCTGCATACACCCTCGATTTATATTGAGCATATAAACTGGAATAATTTTACAGATTTTCCCACCATTTTACATGTGAAAAGGTTGTCTTACATCGATTTATCTTGTTTTGTTGAACAATTATTTATTTTTGCTGTGGTTTTAAAGCACTGACGCCACATAGACAGCTAGGCTTTTATCCAGAAGCTTAAATAAAAGACTACACTTGAGGTTAGGCTGATAAGCAGTCTGGCTGTCAAGCACCTCATTGTGTATTTCAAGTTAAGTTTTCACACTGAGGTGAATAACAGGCCTTGCTATAGCTGTGTGCAAAACGCCATCAAGCTTCCTGACCCTTTGCAGCCCCAACCTTCAGTTTAAAATACAAAATGGATCTACTAAGTGCTCTCAAATTTGGGTTGCCTAAACCTCGCAGTGTGTCTGTTGTGTGAAGATGCTCAAAAACATTCAGTCTGTCTAAGGGTTTAGAGGTAGGAAGCATGGCTAAACTAGATTCAGAAAGCCAACAGGTGTTGGGTTTATATTGTTCAGTACTAGACAAGTGGGCATCAGTTGTTTGTATTTTAGTTTTCACTTAAAAAGAAAAGGGGACAATCTGACCAATCTCTCACTTACAAAAGATTCCCATGATAAATCTGCTTGGTAATTGTACAGTTTCCAATGCATTTCCATGAGGAAAAACATCAGGGATGGCACAAGCCAAAACACTGAACATAATCCAATAACATGATATCTTATTTCGAAGTCAAGTTTTGTTTTTTTAAATACTTTTCTTTTTGTAATTGGTCAAATGTAGCGGCACCATCTTTGACAAATGCACACTCCTCTGTTGACATAGCTTTTGTGTTGTTATGCACCTGGCTCATATAATAAAAAGGGATAATATATAAAAGGGATAATTGATAATACCTAGGTACCTAGGTACGTGTTGCTTAGCTTTGGCTTCAGCTGTGGCAGAAATATTTGCTTGGTCATTAAAATGTTTTAGAAAAGGTTTTTACATTAGTGTTATAATCTAGACTGCTGAAGTGGAAGCAAAATAGATTTATTTTTCTTTTGTTTTTAGAGCACCAAGCTCCTTGAGAAGAGTAGTTCATCAAACAGTGTAAATGCTACATATAGGAAACAGACTGCAGCAAGGATTCCTCATATGCTTATGACAGTGATCATTTGAATGGAATGGATAATGGTTTAAGTTTAATTTGCAAGATTCTGCAAATTAAGTGCTATGTGATACTTACAAGAGCCTCAGTCTCTGATAACAATCGATTATTGTCGCTTGCTAGTCCAATACTTGCCTGGATTTCACTGCAAACAGAAAAGAAACAAATTAGGCAAAGCATGACAACATTAATAAACAAATTTAGCATTTAAAAAAAATAAAAGGAAATTTATCAGATTTGACAGATGGGACTGCAGACAGTGGCTTTAATATCGATTACAGGTGTGGCCTTAATATTGAAATTGACTTAACATTGCTGTCAATTGCAGCAAGATTTCAATGTCTTATGGTAAAATGGAAAATATGACGTAGACATAATTGCAGAAACTACATATTTAGTCATTAACCTACGTAGTTACTTAAATTTGTCAGTAGATTATGCCTGACAGTGTTTTTTTTTCTTAACAGTTACTCTTGTCATTACATCAGAACTGAACAAGTGTATGGTACTTTTGTATGTACTTTGATTTTAGGGAATTACTCCAATTGCTGCCCCCCGACGGGGCAATTTGATGTTAAACAAGCCATTTGTTCGTGTGTAGATATATATATCGTGTGAGATTGCAACTCTGTGAAGATGGGACTGTTTTGCAGATGTATCCTCCCTATCACACTTGAATGTCCACACAGAAAATCAGTTTCTTTCTTATTAAGTTCTATCTACTGCCAACAGCACCAGGAGATAACAAATATTTAAATTGTGTGCCATCTATATGTCATTCAAAGAGACTCAACAGGCTAAGTAAAATGGACTTGTGGATTACTGCAAGCAAGCATAAGTAATAAAGTTATTGTAGTTTAAAATGCTATGGAAAGTGTTAACGATTTGTTCCAGGCAGAAATGTCAATATTCTTTAAATGTGCCATGCTGTCAAAAGCTTTCAAAGCAGTGCAAACGACTGATTCGTTGTAAGGTACAGGTATTAGTTTGCATTGTTTTTTTCAGTGTTATAGTAAGTGAAATAAAATTCTGGCATATACAAATTATATTTATTGGTGGATAACTATTAGACTGCTCTGTTTGTTTTAAATTATAGGACAGGAAAAAAAAAAAAACTTTAATCATGCATCATAAGAAGTGCTACTGCAGCAGTTTGCTTCAAAATTCCCACATGCTTGATAGCACATTAAGTTTACAGCAGGCTCTCTGAATGTGTCAAGTTAGCATGAATGTTATTGATTGCTTAGAGGGTAAAGGCTCATTAGGGTTCTAGTGCTGGATTTTGTTTTGTGCAAGTACTGAAACAATTAAAAAAATAACTAAATCGCAAACAGTACAGTGTCTGACCAAAACTACACAGACAGCTAAGTAGGAATAAAAGGAAAAGACACATCACATACAAAAAGGTACAAGCTGTAAAAACAAGATCAACCATAAATATTTGATATAAGCAAGGATTGCTATACCATGTATTCCAACTTGGTTAAGGTCAATTATCTAACTCCAGATACAGTGATTATAAACTGGAGGAACTTTTTATTTTTTGTAATTTTTTATTTTTTTTCAAAACATTAGGCCTAATTCCATTTTTAATTGCCAACCGGCAATTGGTGACCAGTTCATTTCTGAAAATGAGCTGTTACGCCGCTAGGTTAGACTGTATACTGTAGAGATTCAAACAATAATCATCATAATAATAATAATTGCAATTGGGAATTGAACATGTGACTGCTGTTCATTCTGAGATCTAACTCACCTGCAGTGCTTATAGTAAGTATTCACCGTCCTTGGACATTTTCACGTTTTGTTGTGTTACAACCTGAAATCTTGATGTATTTAAATGTTTTTTTTTTTTCCTTTGATTTACACAACCTACTCAACAGTTTGAAGAGGCAAGAGAATTTTTATTGTGAAACAACAGTTGATGAAAAATATAAAAACAAACTGAAATGTCTTGGTTAGATAATTATTCACTCCCCTGAGTCAATACTTGGTAGAATCACCTTTGGCAGCAATTACAGCTGTGAGTCTTTTAGGGTTTTGCACATCTGGATCATGCAATATTCGTCCATTCTTCTTGGCAAAATTGTTCAAGCTCTGCCAAGTTAAGAACATAAGAACATAAGAAAGTTTACAAACGAGAGGAGGCCATTCGGCCCATCTTGCTCGTTTGGTTGTTAGTAGCTTATTGATCCCAAAATCTCATCAAGCAGCTTCTTGAAGGATCCCAGGGTGTCAGCTTCAACAACATTACTGGGGAGTTGATTCCAGACCCTCACAATTCTCTGTGTAAAAAAGTGTCTCCTATTTTCTGTTCTGAATGCCCCTTTTTCTAAACTCCATTTGTGACCCCTGGTCCTTGTTTCTTTTTTCAGGCTGAAAAAGTCCCTTGGGTCGACACTGTCAATACCTTTTAGAATTTTGAATGCTTGAATTAGGTCGCCACGTAGTCTTCTTTGTTCAAGACTGAACAGATTCAATTCTTTTAGCCTGTCTGCATATGACATGCCTTTTAAGCCCAGAATAATTCTGGTCGCTCTTCTTTGCACTCTTTCTAGAGCAGCAATATCTTTTTTATAGCGAGGTGACCAGAACTGCACACAATATTCAAGATGAGGTCTTACAAGTGCATTGTACAGTTTTAACATTACTTCCCTTGATTTAAATTCAACACTTTTCACAATGTATCCGAGCATCTTGTTAGCCTTTTTTATAGCTTCCCCACATTGCCTAGATGAAGACATTTCTGAGTCAACAAAAACTCCTAGGTCTTTTTCATAGATTCCTTCTCCAATTTCAATATCTCCCATATGATATTTATAATGTACATTTTTATTTCCTGCGTGCAGTACCTTACACTTTTCTCTATTAAATGTCATTTGCCATGTGTCTGCCCAGTTCTGAATCTTGTCTAGATCATTTTGAATGACCTTTGCTGCTGCAACAGTGTTTGCCACTCCTCCTACTTTTGTGTCGTCTGCAAATTTAACAAGTTTGCTTACTATACCAGAATCTAAATCATTAATGTAGATTAGGAATAGCAGAGGACATAATACTGATCCCTGTGGTACACCGCTGGTTACCACACTCCATTCTGAGGTTTTTCCTCTAATCAGTACTTTCTGTTTTCTACATGTTAACCACTCCCTAATCCATGTACATGTGTTTCCTTGAATCCCAACTGCGTTCAGTTTGAGAATTAATCTTTTGTGCGGGACTTTGTCAAAAGCTTTCTGGAAATCTAAATAAACCATGTCATATGCTTTGCAATTATCCATTATCGATGTTGCATCCTCAAAAAAATCAAGCAGGTTAGTTAGACACGATCTCCCTTTCCTAAAACCATGTTGACTGTCTCCCAGTACCCTGTTACCATATAGGTAATTTTCCATTTTGGATCTTATTATAGTTTCCATAAGTTTGCATATAATAGAAGTCAGGCTTACTGGTCTGTAGTTACCTGGTTCAGTTTTGTTTCCCTTTTTGTGGATCGGTATTACGTTTGCAATTTTCCAGTCTGTCGGTACCACCCCTGTGTCAAGAGACTGCTGCATGATCTTGGTTAGCGGTTTGTAAATTACTTCTTTCATTTCTTTGAGTACTACTGGGAGGATCTCATCCGGCCCAGGGGATTTGTTTATTTTAAGAGCTCCTAGTCCCTTTAACACTTCTGCCTCAGTTATGCTAAAGTTATTTAAAACTGGATAGGAACTGGATGACATGTGGGGCATGTTGTCAGTATCTTCCTTTGTAAAAACTTGTGAAAAGTAATCATTTAACATATTTGCTATTTTTTTTTCTTCATCTACGATTTTGCCATTTGTATCTCTTAAACATTTAATCTCCTCTTTGAATGTTCTCTTGCTGTTGTAATATTGGAAAAACATTTTGGAATTGGTTTTAGCTCCCTTAGCAATGTTCATTTCTATTTCTCTCTTGGCCTTTCTAACTTCCTTTTTGACTTGCGTTTGCAGTTCCGTGTACTCTTTCTGCGTACTTTCTTTTTGGTCCTTTTTTAATGCTCTGTAAAGTGCCTTTTTTCGCTGAATATTTTTTTTAATTGATCTATTAAACCATTTTGGCAATTTAGTTTTACATTTAGATTTGTCTACTTTAGGGATGTAATTGTTTTGCGCCTCTAGTACTACATTTTTGAAGAACAACCATCCTTCTTCTGTGGGTGTTTTCTCTATTTTACTCCAATCTACTTCTGTTAGTCTCTGTTTCATACCTTCATAGTTTGCTTTTCTAAAATTGTAAACCTTAGCTTTAGTCTTTACTTTTGGGGATTTAAAAAACACTTCAAATGAGACCATGTTGTGGTCTGAGTTTGCCAGTGGTTCTCTGACCTCTGTTTTAGTTATTCTATCTTCGTTATTTGAAAAGACTAAATCAAGGCATGCCTCCCCTCTAGTGGGTGCCTTCACAAATTGTGTTAGGAAGCAGTCATTTGTCATTTCCACCATTTCTATTTCATCCTTCGCGCTACCCACCGGGTTTTCCCATTTTATTTGGGGGAAGTTGAAATCCCCCATTAGTATGGCTTCTCCTTTGCTACACACATTTCTAATGTCATTGTATAACAGATTATTTTGCTCACCGTCTGAATCTGGCGGTCTATAGCATGCTCCTATTATTATGCCTTTTGAATTTTTGTCTGTTATTCTGACCCATATTGATTCGGTTTTATTTTCTTTGTCCAGGTTTAACACCTGGGCTTCAAGACTGTTTCTTATGTATAGCGCTACCCCTCCTCCTCTTCTGTCCTGCCTGTCTTTCCTATACAGTGTATACCCACAAATATTATATTCGTCCCCATCACTCTCAGATAACCACGTTTCTGTAACACCTATCACATCATAGTTACCTGTTAGTGCAGTAGCTTCAAGTTCTAGAATTTTGTTTCTGATACTTCTAGCATTTAGATAAATACATTTAAGTTGGATGGGTATCATTGGTGGACAGCAATCTTCAAGTCTTGCCACAGAGTCTCAATCAGATTCAAGTCCGGGCTTTGACTGGGTGACTCTAGGACATTCACTTTCTTGTTTTTAAGCCACTCTAGTGTCACTTTGCCTGTGTGCTTGGGGTCATTGTCCTGCTGAAAGGTGAATGTGTCCCAGTTTTAGGGCTTTTGCAGATTGAAGCCGGTTTTCCTCAAGGATTTGCCTGTATTTAGCTCCATCCATTTTGCCCTCTACCCTGACAAGCTTCCCAGTCCCTGCCGATGAAAAGCATCCCCATAGTATGATGCTGCCACCACCATGATTCACAGTAGGGATGGTGTTACCTGGGTGATGTGCTGTGTTGGGTTTGCGCCAGACAAAACGCTTTGCATTTAGACCAAACAGTTAAATTTTTGTTTCATCGGACCACAGAATCTTTTGCCACATCTTTTCAGAGTCTCCCACAGGCCTTTTTTCAAATTCCAAGCAGAATTTTATATTGGCTTTTTTTCAGAAATGGCTTATTTCTCTTCCATACAGGCAAGATTTGTGGAGTGCCTCAGCTATTGTTGACACATGGACAGTTTCTCCCATCTCAGCCATGGAACACTGTAGGTCTTTCAGAGTTGTCATTGGCCTCTTGGTGGCTTCTCTGACCAATATTCTTCTTACCCGGCTGCTCAGTTTCGGAGGACGGCCTGCTCTAAGCAGATTCTGGGTGGTGACATATACCTTCTACTTCTTAATGATCGGCTTGACTGTGCTCCAAGGGATATTCAATGCCTTGTTTTGAAAACTCCTTGGTCTACATGGTAGTATCTTTGCTTTGAATGCATTACCCAACTGTGGGACCTTACAGAGACAGGTGTATTTAATCTGAAATCATGTGAATCACTTTTATTCTACACAGATGGACTCCATTTAACTTGTGTGAATTCTGAAGGGAATTGGTTGCACCTAAGCTTATTTAGGAGTGTCATAGCAAAGGGGGTGAATACTTATCTAATGAAGACTTTTCAGGTTTTTATTTTTAATTGATTTGTTTTTTATACATATACTGAACAAAAATATAAACGCAACATGCAACAAAGATTTTACTGAGTTACAGTTCATATGAAGAAATCAGTCAATTGAAATAAATTCATTAGGCCCTAATCTATAGATTTCACATGACTGGGAATACAGATATGCATCTATTGGTCACAGATACCTTAAAGAAACGGTAGGGGCGTGCATCAGAAAACCAGTCAGTATCTGGTGTGGCCACCATTTGCCTCATGCAGCGCGACACATCTCCTTCACATACAGTTGATCAGGCTGTTGATTGTGGCCTGTGGAATGTTGTCGCACTCCTCTTCAATGGCTGTGCAAAGCTGCTGGATATTGGCGGGAACTGGAACATGCTGTCATACATGTCGATCCAGAGCTGGCGGTCCTGGGCTGGCGTGGTTACATGTGGTCTGCGGTTGTGAGGCCGGTTGGACGTACCACCAAATTCTCTAAAACAACGTTGGAGATAGCTTATGGTAGAGAAATGAACATTCGATTCTCTGGCAACAGCTCTGGTGGAGATTCCTGCAGTCAGCATGCCAATTGCAAGCTCCCTCAAAACTTGAGACATCTGTGGCATTGTTGTGTGACAAAACTGCATATTTTAGAGTGGCCTTTTATTGTCCCCAGCACAAGGTGCACCTGTGTAATGATCATGCTGTTTAATCACCTTTTTGATATGCCACACCTGTCAGATGGATGGATTATCTTGGCAAAGGAGAAATGCTCACTATCAGATATGTAAACAAATTTGTGCACAAAATTTGAGAGAAATAAGCTTTTTGTGCGCATGGAAAATTTTTGGGATCTTTTTTTTCAGCTCATGAAACACGGGACCAACACTTTACATGCTGCGTTTATATTTTTGTTTAGTGTACATTCACTTGCAATATGCTTTTAGATCAAACATTGCCAAAGTGGAAATAAAAGCCCTAGAGCTTCCCTGTCATTTGGACATTGGAAGCTATTCACAATATTTCCATACTGTCCCAGAATAAGGACTTACCAATCTGTCAACCTATATATAGAGGCATTAGAAAACAAGATTGTACTACTCAATTTCCCAAAACTATATGCCAGATTTACAACAGGTGTTGGGCTAGAAAATGGAAACACCTGTTTATGCAGCTTGCATTTGTGTAAAATGGCTGCCCCTGACATGACTGAATAACACGTCATGCATTTGCATGCCTAACATGTATTCTATAATATATAAAAGCCACATCAAACAGTTTCTTGTAAATTCAGTCAAAGTTGTCAGTGGATGATTGGTTGGTAGGTGCTTCCATTTGCACAATTGAACAGATTACTTTCACAAAGTAGAATATCATAATAACTCTATGGGCCACTCTGGAGACCAGACTTTGCTGCAGGTTTGCACCCCCAATTTCCCTGAAGAACTAATAGACAGTACTCATTAATTTACACCTTGTAGATTCCTTGAATTAGTGCCAGCCTAGCTGCCTACGACAATACTGCTATACAGTATTTTTTTAATATTATTCCCTTTAATAAAATTAATACAAAATGAATTTTGTAGGCTTTGTGTAATATTTTGAGGGAAGATACTGAAACATAATTTGCTAGTACAAGAATCGTTATTAAATATTATCAAACATTTTTGTCTGACCTTTGCAAAGAACCAAGAGTGTTTCCTCAATAAGGCAATTTGGCCTTGTTACAGATAACAGATATGCATTTTAAATATGGGTTTCATTAGACTTTTAAGTGCAATATCCAAACTTAATGTGTTGGTGCACTGTTTGAAAGAGTATAACAGAATTACTACAAATGCAAATTAAGAATCATTACATTCAGTAACAGGTCTGGAAATAACAGATACATTAATTCCAAGCACAATTTTATAAGAGTCACAACAATTAATTTGGATGTTGATCACAAATGTACTGTAGAACAATATGAGAAGTACTGTATTTGCTTTTAACATGTCTTTTGAGAATATTTCCAAATCCGCAGCATGTAGAAATACACTGTGACAAAGGTTAATGACTGACTGCATAGATTAGTCGAAAACAGACAAGCAGCTCCCAAGATATACAGGTAGGGTGCTCCTGGAATGGCACTCAAGGGATTGCCTATCTTTTGTATAGATGCTCTATGATTGCAGGGAAATTTACAGTTTCCTTTATTTATCATGCACAAATATTAGGTTGCAATAATAATCTTGCAACCTAAATTAATCTTCTTAATTCAGGGATATGCTTTCATTATTGTTGGATTTTAATGAATGATCGTATGTCAACATCTATCTGAACAAAGATGTATAAATGTATTTGAGACAAGTCTTATAATTTAAAAGGATTATAATTTTCATTACGATTTCAAAGATCATGTTTTGGAATTACTGATTAAATTCTCTGTCTGACAAAATATAAAAAACATGTGATGTAAATAATAATAATAAAAAAGTATTATTATATTGTTAGCAAAACTGTGCCAACTATCTTGGGTATGCATATTAACTTTATTATAATCAGATTACTATGCAAATGTCTAAAGGGCAAATGTTACAAATAGGCAAGTAGCCAGGTGATCCATTTATCTACACAAAAGTTTATGCTTTGAATATACAATGTAAGGGCATTATGTAAGGGGAATGGCACCTCTGATACTACGGTTTGTAAACATGAAGTAAAACTGTTATGTGGAAAAATGAGTAGCCCCCGAAGGGGATACCCACAATCAAATTTGACCTAGAGAATGATAGAATACAGCTGTGAACTGAATTTGAGAAAAAAGTATTTCAGTGTTGGGTATTAACCATCTGGAAATCTAAAAATCACGTAGGTGGAAAGGCAGCCATATTCAGCCAGAAGCCATGATCAAGGGCCAGGATTATCTAGTTATAAAGTTCTTTTGAATTTTTGTTTATTTAAGTTACATTTAAATGATATGCAATATGAAAATTAATGTAATTTAAGTGTGATATGAAAATATGAAACACATGTATTCAGAGAAAGTGTAATTATATAATTACCAATGCAGCTTACTAAATTAACGTCAAGTATTATCACTGTGGAAAATAGGCCCATTGTCACTGCCACATTTAGCTTTACACTGTCACCAAAGAGCAGCGCCTGAACACACCAGAACATGACATTTCTTGGTTGAGCTTATGCTTGGGTGGGCTCACATTACTTTGGCTTAACACAAGACCTTGTCTCTTTATAGTAAAAAAAACAGAGCAAAGCAAATGAAATAAGGCCTACAGTATAAAAAATGGCAACAATTTTAAACATTTCTAAATGTATTCATTAATCCAAAATGTTTTGTACTCCCTTGTCCTTTGCTCTACCTCTTACTTCAGGGAAATTGCTGGGATTTTCCATGATGGCTCTTAGTGGGCTTATAACATTGCTGGTGGCTTCCTAAACTCAAGCGTGATATGTGGAACCAAGCAGCAACTTTTATTTCAGATGCACTTTTCCTAAGCAGGTAAGCTGTCTTTCCCCCAGGACAGCCTAGTCCAGTCATTTTATTTTAAACTTGCCTTGCTTTTAAGATGACATGTCCAAAAGTTGAGCCTACTACCAAGCCAAAGGCACCTAAGCTAACAATAGCAGTATCTGGGTGGTCCTCTAAGGCCTCTGTTAAATTACAGTGATAGACAACCTATTAATGGTGTATTAATTACAGCTGCTTCTTTATTATGGCAGGTTTTGCAATGTTACAATTATATATGTTTTGCTCTGTAGCAATAGAGCAACACTTTTATTTATTTATTTTTAATATAAGTGCTTGAGGATAGCCAGGGGCCAGCTGTGATGACATCAACACGTCCGGGTCTGTGTGTTCAAGTCCATCCCCTCTACCACACTCCAGGCTTGGTTAAGAATGAATATAAAACCTTTGTCCATTTGTTCCTTTTATACAAATAAAAGGTTATTTGTACTGTTCATATGTGTTTTATGCAGTTTTATTCAGCAAATTGACCATCAGTATCAATATCTTCATATAATATGAATTTCATGTTAAATTAATTATGTCTGGCAAAAGATATGAGATTCTTAAACCAGAACAATTACATTAAAAAAGGCTTTAACGAATACAATTATTTTATGAATTATAATTTATTGACTGAGCTACAGGGAATGTGTTTTACTGCTTAGATTTCAGTGGTTTTTATCAACGTCTAGGAGATGTGCAAAGCTACGGCCAAAAGTTTTGCATCACCTAGAATTTTAGGATAGAGAAATAATAATAAAAAAAAGTATATGAACATCATTTAGATCTTTTATTTAACAACATTTAATCAAAGAAACTACAAAATGATATTGCGAAAGTGTACCAGAAGTCATAAGTATTTAATGTTTTTTCAAAATGTTTTTCATTAAGGATATGGAAAACTACAAAGCGGTATGTAACATTATTCAGTATGTTTCATTCAACTTTAAGAAGCAAAATTAGTTAATTCTAAACTTTTGTTCATAGCTGTATATCTTGTGCTCTATGTACTAATATAACTTATTTGCGTTCGTAAATACTGCAAATTTGTAGCTTCCGTCCTAGAAGTTTTGCATGCAATGTACTAAACAGCTCTTTTTAGTGAACAACTACCATAATATCACTGCAAGGTTATGAACAGCATACAGCATACAGCCAGCATACAGCAATGACTGCTCATTATACAGGAGAGATCAGAATTTGCATCTCATTATAAATAGATTGGCAACATCGAAAGTCAAGATTTAGGGGCCTTTCACACTTAGTTTGTTTGGAGAGTTTAATTCGCACTACAGTTCAGTTAACACCTAAGTTCGGTTCGTTTGTGCAGATGTGAAACGTCAGAAATATTAGTTTTCAATCAGAGTGCGCACCAAAGAAGAAAAAAAGAAAGCGCTCCTCCTCATTTGAAAAGTTTCCTCCTTAAAATAATGCAGCACGAAAACGTCGGTGTTGCGCAACAATATTTATTATCAGGCTTTCGTATTGACATTCTACCAGCAGATGTTGAATAAACAAAATGTACGTACGTAGTACTGATATCACAAGCCTTGCATGGGAGGAACACTCAACGTTTAGTAAGGTCGGGGCATTAGCAGGAAGATAACATTTTGGTCATGTGCACAAATATAAATGATCAGATTCACTTTGCAGTACGAAAACAAACGCATTCTGGTGCGATTACAGCCGAGAGGGAGAATTTGAACTCACTTGGAGGAAAATGCAGTTCGTTTGAGATCTTCTGATGTGAAACCAAAATTGCAAAATTGCAACATTTTAGTTTGTTTGCAAGTGAATTCTAAATCGGATCTTCATAAACTAATTAGGTGTGAAAGGGCCCTTAGAACTTCCTTCTGGCAAAGGTAAATGATTCACATAGTGAACAAAAAGAAGTAGCAGGCACATCATGGCTTCTGCAGACTTGACCTTGGTGCAACTATGGCACTGGCCAAAAAGAAAAGGAAAACAAATTTCCACAATGACAAAATTGACCTGTTAGTTAGTGAAATGGAAAAAAGAAATCTTGATTTAACACTTCAGGGCCAAAAACATTAAGAAAATAAGACCAGGTCAGATATTGTAAAAAGCAAAGACAGATTTTATTTATTATTACAGAAAATATAAACCGTAGACATCAGCCGATCGTGAGCCTAGCAGAGTAAGTGTAACACATTGTGTCTAGTATAAAATGAACAAACAAGTGAATTGACAAAAGAATGAGAGTATAGGAAAGACATGCAGGACAGAAGAGCCGGTGGGGTAGTGATATATATCAAAAATGTATTGAAGCTCAGGTGTTAAATCTGGAAGGAAAAAAATGCATAATCAATGTGGATCAGAATAATGGACAAAATTTCAAAGGGCATAATAATAGGGGCATGCTATAGACCACCAAATGCAGATACTGAGCAAAATAATCTGTTTTACAATGACACTAGAAATGCAAGTAGCAAAGGAGAAGCCAACTTCTCCCATATAAAATGGGAAAACCCGGTGGTGAGCACAAATTGAAATGGTAGAAATGACAAATTACTGCTTCCTAACGCAATTAGTCAAGGCACCAACTAGGGGGGGGGGCATGCCTTGATTTAGCTTTTTAAAATAACCAAGACAGAATAACTAAAACAGAGGTAAGCGAACCATTGGCAAACTCAAATCACAACATTGTCTCATTTGAAGTGATTTTTAAAACCCAAAAAGTAATGACTAAAGCTAAGGTCTACAATTTTTAAAAGGCAAACTATGAAGGAATGAAACAGAAGTAGGTTGGAGTAAAATAGAGAAAACATCCACAGAGAAAGGATGGCTATTTTTCAAAATTGTAGTACTGGAGCCTAGGTGCACAACAAATATGCAGTAGACAAAAGTAGACAAATCAAAATTTGAAACAAAACA
Organism: Polyodon spathula; assembly: GCF_017654505.1. NCBI lineage: Eukaryota > Metazoa > Chordata > Actinopteri > Acipenseriformes > Polyodontidae > Polyodon > Polyodon spathula. Next base: position 72,742,384 of record NC_054534.1, read on the forward strand.
GTCAAAATGGTTTAATAGCTCAATTCAAAAATATACTGTATATTCAGAGAAATAAGGCACTTTATAGAGTGTTTTAAAGGGACCAAGAACAAAGGACACAGAAAGAGTACTTGAAACTGCAAGCACTAGTCAAAAAGGAAGTTAGAAAGGCCAAGAGAGATAGAAGTGAGCATTGCCAAGGGGGCTAAAACCAATTTCAAAAAGATTTTCCTATATTAAAACAGCAAAAGAATATTCAAGGAGGAAGTAAAATGCCTAAAATACAAATGGCAAAAATCATAGATGAAGAGAAAAAAATAGCAAATATATGAAATAATTACTTTTCACAAGTTTGTACAAAGGAGGATACAGACAACACGCCCCACATGTCGACCTGTTCTAATTTTAAATCACTTTAGCATAACAGAGGCAGAACTGTTAAAGGGACTAGGAGCTCTTAAAATAAACAAATCCCCTGGGCCGGATTAGATCCTCCCAATAATACTCAAACAAATGAAAGAAGTTATTTACAAACTGCTAACCAAGATCATGCAACAGTCTCTTGAGACAGGGGTTGTACCAACAGACTGGAGAATTGCAAACGTAATACCAGGTTACTATACACCAATAACACTTTATTTATTGTTCTAGTTCATGTATTCTACACTTTCCACTGTATTTACTATACTATTTCATGTATTATGCACTTTCCACTGTATTTAGTGTACTATTTTCATGTATAATGCTACTATCATGTATTATGTACATTCCACTGTATATCATGTTTTATGCATTTCTATATTTGAAGTATTATGTTTTTTTTTTTTTTTTTTTTTTTTGTATTTATGGCATCTTGTAAAGTGCTTTGTGATGGTGTTCCACTCTGAAAGGCGCTATGTAAAATAAAGATTGATTGATTGATTGAATAAGCCTGACTTTTATTATATGTAAACTTATGGAAACTACAATAAGATCCAAAATGGAAAATTGCCTATATGGTAACGGTATCCTGGGAGACAGTCAGTAAGACTTTAGAAAAGGGAAATCATGTCCAACTAACCTGCTTGATTCTTTTAAGGATGCAACATTGATAGTGGATAATTGCAAAGCACATGACATGGTTTATTTATATTTCCAGAAAGCTTTTGACAAAGTCTCTCATAAAAGATGAATTCTCAAACTGAATGCAGTTGGGATTCAAGAAAATGCATTCACATGGATTTTATGGAGTGATTAACATGTAGAAAACAGAAAGAACTGATTAGAGGAGAAACCTCAAAATAGAACAAGGGAACCAGTGGAGTACCATAAGGATCAGTATTAGGTCCTCTGCTCTTCCTAATTTACATTAATGACTTAGATTCTGGTACAGGAAGCAGACTTGTTAAATTTGAAGAGGACACAAAAATAGAAGGACTGGCAAACACCTTTGCAGCAGCAAAGGTCATGTAAAATGACCTAGACAGCATTCAGAACTGGGCAGACACATGGCAAATGACTTTTAATAGAGAGTTGTGTAAGGTACCACACACAGGCAATACAAATGTCCATTATAAATACCATATGGGAGATATTGAAATTGAAGAAGGAATCTATGAAAAAGATCTAGGAGTTTATGTTGACTCGTCTTCATCTAGACAACGTGGGGAAGCTATAAAAAGGCCAACAAAATGCTTGGATATAAAGTGAAAAGTGAAGAATTTAAATCAAGGGAAGTAATGTTAAAACTTTACAATGCATTAGTAAGACCTCATCTAGAATATTGTGTTCAGTTCTGGTCACCTAGCTACAAAAAGGATATTAAAGAGAAGAAGCAAAGAGCGACCAGAATTATTCCGGGTTTAAAAAGCATGGCATATGCAGACAGGCTAAAATAATTTAATATATTCAGTCTTGAATAAAGAAGACAACGAATTGATCTGTTTCAAGCATTCAAAATTCTAAAAGGAATTGACAATGTCGCCACTGAGGACATTTTCGACATGAAAAGATAAACTAGGGCCAGGGGTCACAAATGGAGATTAATAAAACAGCAGAACAAAACAGAAAATATGAGGCAGTTTTTTACACAGAGAATTGTGGGAGTCTAGAACCAACTCCCCAATAATGTTGTTGAAGCTGAGACCCTGAAATCTTTCAAGAAGCTGATTGATAAGATTCTGGAATCAATAAGCTACTAACAACCAAACGAGCAAGATGGGCCGGATGGCCTCTTCACATTTGCAAACTTCCTTATGTTCTTATGTCTGCAAGAATCATTCAATCAGATACAATCTTAAATTGTATCTGGTTAAATTAGGATGGAGTAAAATGTGATAGTAAAATGGAAAATCACAGCACAGTAAATCCTTTGAATTCCATAGGGCCCATTAGTTTTTCCCATTTAAAGGTTAACTCTATTTAAATGGCCCAAGGGCAAACCTAAGGCTGTATTCAAAGGTGAATCTAAATATACAGCAGGAACAATCAGATAAAAAAAGCCCATAGATGAACTTGTGTTCTATAGTCATGTCAGGTACAAATATGTTAATATTGAAAAGAAAACACAAAAACCAGAACACTTTAACAAAGCCATCTTTTCTGTCAATGTTCACTAAAGTAAAGGAACCAACTAATTTGATTAGCCCGCCCAGTTGCTACAAATAGCATTTTCTCCCAGTAGTCTTACGATAAAGAAAACGACAAGACATGGGGAACAATTGCATTTCAAGCAATCTTCATTTGATGGATATGATAGGAACGAGGGGTAAATAATTTTGTTTTAATAAATTGTAAACAATATAGTGTACATTTTCTAATGTACTGCATTTATTGCTCTGATAATAAACACTTTAAACTCTGATTTAATGCAAACTGCCACCCAATCCCAAATGAATAACTAATAAACATGTATTTAGGTTTCCTAAGCAAGTCTGTGTTTTGAAGAATGTCATATACCCACACAGATCTTGCATAAAAAACACTGACAATCTGGATGTTTTTTTTTTTGTTTGTTTTTTTTTGTCCCCCGTAGCCATGTTAAACGGTACACAAGACCCTTTTTATTGTATTGTGTTATATGTTTCCATGTGTTGCTACAACAGTTTATGTAAGGTTTGTGAATTGTTTTATTTATTTATTTTTTTTACATTTTGATCATTTTTTTTTAACTTTTAAATTGCATTCCCTGCCTCAAGAAGGCTTCACATGTACCCGCATGAACCTCTCAGAACTTTCCCATTATCCTCCTGTTCGCATATGTAACTGAGATGGATTTACCACTGATCAGGAGGATGATGGGAAATGTAGTTCTGAGAGGTCCATGTGGGTACATGTGAAGCCATTTTGAGGCAGGCAGGGCGGTGGTCAAAATATTATTATTATTTTTTTAAAGTTAAAATAATACACACACTTTACGTAAACAGTTGTAACAACACATGTAACACAATAAAATAAAACGGTCCTTCTGTACCCTTTAAAATGTACTTCAATGAATAAACAAATGAACAGAGTGAATGCAGAAATGACAAAGTGAATACTGTAAACAATTATATGTAATTATATGCGTGGCATGGGCGTGTGATGTCACCTTCCAGCAATGCTTTTTGTGTAAACACACACTGCCTCATGGCTTGAGCAAGATTCTAAACTTTTAACAATTGACTAACATTTAACCATTTAAACTCCAATCTGAAAACTCCCCTACATTGGATAAAGACTGGCATGTGTCCTGCTTAGATTTGAGACACGGTGCTGAGGAAAAGAATTTTGTAATCCCCATGAAGGGATGTTCTGGATGGAGCTTGTGCAGGTAGGATGGTCCACTTTGCAGACCTATTCACAAGTTTAAAAATGGACTAGGACTCCCAGTTCATGCTGTGGTGGATGAGGAGTAAATCTGTGGAGCAGTTTATAACTGGAGTTGGATAAGCACAGCCTAGCAACAGATCACATCAAGAAGCTAGGGGAGGTGACACAGCTAAGAGGGAAACGATGAGGATTGAGAAGGAATGGAATCACTGTCAAGTCATGTGAAGGTGTGGTCAGAAGGCAGACCACTGTTATCAAAGCTCACTATATAAACTGGGTATTGAAAGAGAGCTGAATGCATGCAATGTGCAGGAGAAGATGCACCTACCTGGCAAGAGTATAATTGTAAGGTACAGATATAGGTGGTATGTTGGTGATAATGGTTGTTGTTTTTAGGCTAGTTGTTGAAGCAATGATTCTCAGATATTGCATTGAATGAGGAATGCCGACAGAGCACAGACAAGGAGGTGCAAATTAAGGGATCACAATAGTCACAAACCAGTCAGAAGTCTAGGGTGAAATGTATCAAACTTGTGCAATGCTGTTAGTGACTTTTTAGGGAATGCTTTGTGGCATACCTAAAAATGAAAATGAGACAACACAGTACTAGCATCTCCACTATAAAGGGAATAATTTAGTTGCAGTTACATACTGAGAGAATATTTGCACTTAGCCAGCATTTGTAAACACAAGCTGAAAGGGTTGGTAACCTCATTAAAAATTACACAGGCCCAGTGCAATCCTTCCCTCGGTTACCTGGTGAAGTACCTTGATAGTTTCATTGATGCACCGCAGATATTAAACGTTTATAGTTTCTTCTAACTTAATCCAAACAAATAAAGAGTTCTGACCACTGGCGTCCTTGCAGCATCTCTTTCTATACATGGTTATTTAGTAAGAAAGTAGAAATGAAACACTTAGGGGTCGATGGAAAGTGTTGCGCCTGTCACAATAGTTGCAAACCAGTTGCAAACAAGTAGGAAATCTAGGGTGAAATGTACTAAATATGCGCAATGCTGTTAGTGACTTTTTAGGCATTGCTTTGCAGCAGCAGTTTTTCTTTACGGTTCAAATTTAGATGAATATGTAATTATGGGCATTCTTGCATACATTTTGCAAAAAGGGTGCGGAGAGTGCAAATGAGGGTTCACAAATATTATAATTAGATGTACTAAAGCTGCCAACAATTTATGAAAGCATGTTTTAAACAGTCACAATTATTGCTGGCATTTTCCAATCTGCTTTTTCTCATGCATTCCCAGTTGCGCTCAATGCATTTTTGAGGCGTACACCCAAGTACCTAATTTTCACTAGTCGGGGTGTACTTACAAGCCTTGAAAACAAATTTCTATGACATTTCTGGTTTTCCCAGCGTGTTGGGAGCAACAGGCTGCACACATGTGCCACTAACCCCTCCAGCTCATTCTGAGCATCTGTGTAGGACCATGATCTATTTAAGCAAAAGAGCCCGTTGATGCAGGCTCTATCGTGTGGTAGATGACCGTGACTGGAGTTATGCATCCTGTGACGTAGGCTGCGAGAGGGTTTTATGTCTAAATAGTGACCTATGTTTATGTGACCTTTAGCCATTGTACATTGGTGCCTGATTTTGGTGCAGCAGAACATTTTATTGGATTCACAGTAGAGATCTTTTGAGCCTTCGCTTGTATTTTATACTTCAATTTGGAATATGGAGATATTTTAGAGACAACACATAAATGAAAAAAAGTTGCTGCTGCTTCCTGTTATTAAATCACTTCCTGTGCTGTAGCTCAGTTACATGCAAGTAGTCTAGCAATCAGGAGCAGTGCCTACAAAGGTACCACAAAATGTTCCTGTCAGGACAGCTTTTTTTTAAAAGTAACAAAAACGTTTATTCACTGCCAACCATGAACTCCTTTAGATGTGTAATGGCTGCAGTATATGATACTGACCTTAGGTTTAGGGTTTCGTTGTTGGGACCTTAGGTTTAGGGTTTCGTTGTTGGGAGAGTATTATTCATTGTTTTATTAACAATAATATGATAACCAATCAGAGTGCGGTGTCCTGACATTAACATTTGGTGGTACCTTTGTAAGGACAGCCAATCAGGACAGGTGTCTACCCCACAGGAAGTGTTTAAATACCAGAATACTGTTTATTTGTACAGTGTAGCACTTCAAAAATCTGTATAGCCTCAATTAATCAAAGTATAAAAAGCAAGCAAAGAACCAAAACATCTTGAGCACAAGAAAATGGGGACCAGTAATAATGCTGCTAATGCCAATAAGAAATAAAAATGGATTTTAAGACTTTTTAGAAGTATGCCTTTAATTATCTTCCAATAACAATATACTACTACTACTACTACTTCTACTAGTACGACTAGTACTACTAATAATAATAATAATAATAATAATAATAATAATAATAATAATAATAATAATCCTCTACTGGCACGTGAAATCCTTTAGGTTCCCACAGGAGTACTCCTAATCAGACGTCTCCCAGCCCAATGTCATCCTGAGGGATTCTATAGCTCTCATTCCAGGAGACCTAACATTCTTTTGAAATAATAAATGCACGGACAGCTCTGATTAAATAACTCAACCTGATACAAACAAGCTACTGTAGATATCCACAGGGACTACTGCGCAGCTCCCTCAGAGACGCTACACCGACCACCATAAGCCTCCAGATAAAGCCACTGTATATGTCTCAGAGGAGTGCAGATGTCACCTGCTGCTGCCAGAATAGCTCACCTCGAGGATACAAAGCAACCTGTTGTTAAATCTTTTATTCTCTGCCCAAACTGACTAGTAACATAAAAGAGAGTATCTAAACCTACATATTTACAACAACAATGCAAGGTGCTATTCACACTGTGTTGATGTCGGACACCCACAAACAATAACAGATAAAAAGTGAATGGATCAGGTTGTGAGGATGCCATTAAATCAAACAACTGACAATCTCTGGCCTTTATTTGATAACTTAGGGCCAAATGGGCTGGCAGTGCCCATTGTATTTTCTTATCGATACTTATTTTTAAGTTTAAGCATGCCATGTTTTATTTATTTATTTTTACTTCAGGCTAAAGAACAACAATGTCAGTTAGGCAATTTAGAACAAGTAGACTGACAGTCCACTGAGACTTTACACCTGCTGTACAACTATAGGCTACATGATTCATCTAAAATAAGAAACTTCAGAACTTTCATTAACCAATCAGGAAGCTCCATTCCAGGGTACTACCCTGGCCTGCTTTAAAAAAAAAAAACAACAGAAGAACATCTAAATATTGAAAATGTTCACACATTACAAAATTTATGGATACATTTGAAACAAATTGCAAACTTTTTTTTTTCTATGAAACCAAGTTTTCTTCCCAAAGGGCTATTAGACTTCCTATACCAATTTCTCATCATTGGTTCTCAAGATACAAGCTCAAAAGTATGTGTGAGATACATCTTCTCTGACTCTTTGTTTAATGTGGTCTCTGCTCTTTTTTTGGCATGGTCCAAATTAGCAAAGAACCTGAGCACCTGTGAATTTTGTTTCGAACATACAGATCATTTATTATAGAAATAAGTACACCATATTCCTCCTGAAATACATAATATAACTGTAAAAAAAAAAAACACTTTTCCAGTTTATGCCACTAGGTAATCAACACAGGTTATACATAACTAGGTGAAGCTCTTCATGAAATAAACAGTTACACACTTTGGTTTTAGTTATTTTGTTGAATTTAAGAATCTGTATTGAATCTGTTAGGCCCATCAAAATGGGCTTTTGGTAAATAACTGCAACACTGACCTGCTGTAATGCTTCTGCAGCCAGTCTGCAGTAGAGCTTAGGAAGAGGGTGAAGGTAGTGACATTCTGCTCTATCAATTACAAAGGAGTTGGAGTTAGATTTGTCAGGCAGTAGCTCAATCCAAAAGCACATTAGGGTGTGTGTGTGTGTGTTTTTTTAACAGAAGCATCTTTGCTCCACTTGTCAGCCTTGGGTAAGATCTTAAACTAGTAAGTTCACAGATGTCAGTTTTAATGTAACGGGGTCACATGGAAATATTACGTTGGAAAAATAGCTAAATTATTACTTATAAGTTACCATGAACTAGTCAACTATCTGCTGATCGGAGATGGGTGACAATTATTTTCCCACATTTCCAGGACCCGGGTAGGAATGCCAGCGTGAAAGGAGCTAAAATGTGTCTTTTTGTGTGGTGTTTTTGGTAAAATCAGGTATCGTATTTTGCTTCATAATAACTGAAAATATTTTATTTACCGTGCATAGTACATATGGTATAAGTAGAAATAATGGAAAAACACCAGTGTTATACATTTAAAGTTTAATACAATGTAGATCAGTGGTTCCCAACCTGTAATCCGTGAGTAAACTCTAGGTGGTCCACAAACAACTACATAACTACATAAATCCCCCCCATCTGTTTTCTAATTGTGGGTGTGTCTATAAATTAATATACTGTGTTTAATGCAATAGCAAGCATCGCCTTCAAAGCCGCCATTAACTAGCTTTCTAATGTGAAACTGGCTGTCCCAGTCTTTTCTCTCGGCATAAAATTAGCACACTACATTGAATATCCCTAACTTGGTTTGAATAACTACATTTAACAAAAAAAAAAAAAAAAAAAAAAACATGAAACCCACAATTCAACAATATATGTGCTACAGTGTTGCCACAGGTATAGGAATATACCATTATTTCAATATGTTTTTGAAGAGGTTATGAATATAGTAACATAAGTTAATGTGAAACAAAAACAAGCTATATCTGTAGTTTGACTTGTGAACTGTACCGTAGTGTGAATGATTGATTTCAGCCAAATGATTGATTTTATGCCAAAAGGAAATTCTATTAACACTACTTCTGGAAATAATGTATACAGTCTTTTGTCGACGCTGTCATATTTAACCAAAATGCTATAAATCCTATCGACTGTGTGCCACCAATCCTGTTTAATTTACACATCACAGCCCACCAGAAGTGGTAACATCCTGTACTTTCCAATCATTTGTTAGTTTTTCAAATCGCTTCCCACCACCTCATCTTCATATCCCTGTGTGTGTTTTTATATGTACATCTAGCGAAGTTGCCGATCAGTGAGTGCAATACGTTGCATTAGAAATTGATAGATTAATTTGCTACACGTTGTAATGGTTGCGGGGACCAGCATTGGTATTTACATTTACTGGATACCAAGGACAACCAAGCCCCAGTGAATTATCTGTCAGGAGGTTTTGTGAAACAAAACTCTTAAACCTGCAAAATTGAGACGCCATCTACAAAGCATTCAGAAAGTGAAAAAAATAAATAAACAAAAGAAGTTTAAATGAAAGAAACAGGAACTTTGCCATCAGCAATTCTCAATGCATAAAATGACAACATTCCTTGCTGACCTGGTAGGTAAGAGTCAAGCCCAGGAATCTCATTAAGTTAGGTATGTTATATACATACTTTACTTTCTACATAGACACATATAAATTAGTTTCAAAATGCTGTTGTAGATCTACAGTACAATACAAATGACACATAAACTCTAAGGCAATGTTCTCCCTTGTTCTTGTGTATTTTGTTGCCATTAAGAGATAACTACTGAACTACACAGAATACTGAACTGAGTAAGATTCTGTTATAATCGTCACAAGACTTAAAACATTTTTTAAAACAATGCTAGTATTTAAAATGTCTTGCTCACAAACATTTCATGTTTTACAGTGTGCGTCTTGCGGCTCTCAGCCATGTGAAAAGGTTGGTATGCGGCACGTAGGGTCAGGAAGTTTGGACTCCACTGGTATAGAATAAGAAATGGCTGTGAATGGCTGTGTATTTAATCTGTAAGTATCACATACAGATGGGCAGACTGGCACCCCCATATTTTCAAAGAATCTAATACTAAAATAAATAAATAAATTATACTAAATGTTAATGCCAAGTTTCGTCAGAATTGGGCAAGCGTGTTTCCATTTTTACCACATATGGAAAAATGTAAAGCGTGACATTTGCCAGTTTGTATGGCCACCTCCACTTTAACCCCTCTGGGGATGAAGCAGGGATGCAGTGGAGGATGAACAGGTCACCTTCCATACTGTCAACCCTTTCATCAGATACCTGCAACCTAACAGTAAGATTAGCTATGTTTATAATTAAATAAATAAATAAATAAAATCTCCTGACATTACAATGTAGCAGTTAACTGCATGTATTGAAAATTGTTGGCTTTGACAAATACTGCCTTTTCAAGCCCTCAGAATAGTAAGAGTGTAGGGAAGGCAATAGCAGTTAGGGAATAAATACACAATAAAAATAGGGCACAAAAATGACAACCACTTTAAACTTAGTGTCAAATTGTGTCATTGTAGCAGAAAAATGACAGAGCAGCATAGCTTAATATTTCTCTTAAATATATATATTTTCTTTACCCCCCTTACCCCCTTCCCTTCAGGAAAGCATTTGCTGTAATGTAATGATGTAAATGCAGCTGCACCAAGGATGACTACCTTTCTGGGGCTTCTCATTTGATAGATATTTTGTTTATCCAGTGTGTATCCACTAGTTAAAATGATTAATTGAATCCATTTAGTGTTAGTCACACTAGCTTCATCCGTGAAATAAATGTTTTTAGTTATTTATACAAAGCCCTATAGAAAGGCAAAAGAAAAGAAAAAAATCTAAAATTAGCTGTTCAATAAATCATAACTGAAAGCATGAATCACACACACTCCATAAACTGTTCCATTTTTTTTTTCAAATTTAATTTTAAATGTAATTTCACTCCTCCTTCCAGTCAAAGTGAACAGGTGATCATTTTAATTAAACAAATGCAAGCTTACTTAAAGGCTTCTTTCTTCCAACTGGTACACTATAAATCACCAGATTTCAGTTTACCTTTGTGCATTCCATTGAGCGTCATCCAGTGTTTGACTTCACTTACATTTCATTGGTTATTAAATAAAAAAAGGGCTGGGTGGTTCAATGATTTGTGAAAACAAAAAAAAAACCTGATATATTTCATTTCTTCCTCAGATTAGTTTTGATTAAATAGCTTTTCAGACTAACAACTCTGAGGAAGCCGGCTGAAAGTACTTCACATCCCCAAAACGAAATAGGAAAATTCAATGCAAATGTTATACTTGTAAGTCAACATGAAAAAGTGTTGAGTTATCCAGGAATCTCAATCTGATACTTATCCAATGTAGAAAATGTTACCTTTCATCTCAGAACAGTCTCTGCAGAGTATGACCTAGATGCACTTAGGTTCACTGTAGCTGTCTGTTATTAAGTTTGTGTTTATTTTTTTACCAGTAAAGCCCAGATGAATCAAACAGCAAAGATCAGTGAGGGTTGTATACAGCATGTTGTCTAGAGTAAGACACTACAATCAACCCACTCTGCCAGTGAAACAAAAGACTTTCCTCTCCTGCAGAATCGCACCAGAAATGTTAAAAAGCATCTTATTTTGCACAACTAAGCTGTTGACTATCAAGATCTCTTGAAGTTGTTGTAAAGCTGCTTGGTAGGGAATATGAACTGCCTTCCCTGTGGAGAGGTCCTGAACTTTATATCTCCCAAGGAACAGGTTGCTATGAAACAGACACCATCTAACAGCCATATTCCAGAGCAGAGAGCACCTTGAACATAAAAGTCAAATTAAAAATAACAACTCTTCCCAGAAGTGCATGAATGGATGAACATCACAAGGTATTCATTTTTTTTTTCTTTTTATTATTTACCTTATAATTACCATAAGGGCATCCTAAGGGAAGGTACTGGCAGCTAAGGGCTTGAACTAGAACTACTGTATAGCTATAGAAAAAAAATACATTGCATGTGTAGCATCAGCAGCATGGAATGCACAACCTTTACTAATCAAGAACTCAAAAGAGAACAGGAAGCATATCTGCATATTACAAATTGAAGAATAGCAATGCTTCAGTACAAGTAAGGAGGAAATCTGATTTTTTTAAACCTTTGTTTAAGACAACCCAATAACTTTAATCACTAGTACAATCAAAACAAAAATTAAAAACTTAGGTACCATAGTTGATTTGAGTAACCTGTACCCCATTGGGATAAGACACAAGTTGATTCCCTCAAACTGTACAATTCTCATAAAAAATCCTGGCAGGTTAGGGGTCCCAGAGTGGCTGGTCCAGTTACAGTGATGCCGCTGAGAGCACAGGATGAGCCATGTAGTCTCGATGGTGCTAGTTCGCGTCCGGGTTGTGCAAAGAGGCCGAACATCGCTGGGGACTCCGAAGGGGCTGTCATATTGGCTTCGATGCTCCCGGGGTGGCGGATGGGAAACCGGCAGGGACTCTTTCTCCTCATCACGCAACAGCGAACCCTACTGGCCAGACACCGAGCACTTTCAGAGTGGATAAAAAGCAGGACTGATCTCTGTTCTCTGGGATCAGTAGCCCGCCCACCTCTGCTCTGAATTGTTTGGCACAAAAGTGATTCTGGCTCTAGGCTTGAGATCGGAGGACACTCACATGACCACCACCACCACCACCCCCTGTCTGTGCTGTGTGGGGACTCACTGCGGTGAGGAGAAAAAACATAATTGGACATTTTTTTTTTAGTTTAGCACTGTAGGGAAAGCATAACTCCCAAAATTCATTAAATAAGCCAAGGCAATGTAGTTGTAAAGGGAAACTAATAAAAACAAAAAATAAATAAATAAATAAATAAATAACGCCCAGCATAGCTAAGGATATTGCCTATATTTAAAGGGTAAAATACAATGCAGTTTTCATCAAGAGATTTGACAATACATGGGAGGACATTATTGTAGGCTGGAGCAGAGACCTGTATGGGAATAGCTCATTTTAAGATTTGGGGAAGGCTTCCAACATCATATTTGTGGGTTGGATGTGAAAGGCAGACATGTAGACATGATCTACATTGTGAATGAGGGCCTTCATTCAACATCTAAAAGTAAGTCATAATGGCAAACATGGCAGGAAATCATGATTACCATCAAATGATGCAAAGGGCTAAAACAATGAAATCATCTGCCACATGTTAATTTCTTCCTCGATTAGCTCCTGCTTCAAGCAGAGCCTTTCGTTCATACTCCTTATCTTATTTTCTACTTCAGCTCTGACCCAGATTTCAAGGAGACACAATCTGTCATTACTGTTCTGTACAAGAAATTGAAGACAATCTGTCTCTTTGCGGGAGGTTGCATTTCATTAAGAACCTATCACAGAAAGGCACCAGAAAAAAGAAGAAACAAAAAAGATGATTCTAAACACTGGAGATTTGTACAGCAATAGCATTGCAGATAAAATGTTTTGTTGAAATTGTATGTGTTTGCAAATGTAAAAGAACATAACACTATGTAACACAATTTTTGTTCCTGAGTAGTAAGTGTTATTTCCTAATTGCTTATGCCTCAAAAGTATAGAAAATGGCTATTATTCCCCACAAACTTTGTAATACAAAAATGACTACAAAAGATTTAGAAGTGAGTAGTTTTTCTAAATCTTTTGTAGTCATTTTTGTATTACTTTAGTATAAATACATGTTAATTTGGATTCATATGTTGTTTTTTTCTGACTTTATGTGAACGAAAAGACACAAAAGTTCCCGTTTTCTCATTGGAAATAGTGATATTTCAAAATATCACTGTCCTGGTCACAAAAACAAAGTTTGTGGGGAATAATAGCCATTTTCTATACTTTTGAGGCATAAGCAATTAGGAAATAACACTTACTACCCAGGAACAAAAAAAAAAAAAAAAAAAAAAGTGATACACAGTGTAATCAAATACAGTGTATTCTCTGTTATGAGTAAAACTGTTCTATGCAAAATATATGGAACAATGGAATAAAAAAACAAAAACAATTGGAAATGTTGGTTTTAAAATAAGTATCGAACACAATGTGGCTTACTGCCCTGAAGTAACTAATATGTTGCAGTGTAAAGATACCTGTGGTGTATAGCAGACCCGGAGGCAAGTCTAATTAGAATTGTAATTGCTGAAATTATAATTACAAATACAATTATATTTTGTTCAATTACAGTTACAGTTATGCTGCAGTAATTGCAATTATACTGAAAAGTAACATTAAACACTTTCAAACAAATGGGGTCACTAAAAGTGGTTGTAAAACACAACATGGAATTGTGAATGATTAATCTTGGAAAGGTGTGTAATTGAACTGTAATTGAGTATGTAATTTCAATTTTGCAAGTGTGCCAAGGTTCAACTACAGTTACCAGTACATTGTAATTGAAGTTCATTACAAATGACACAAGTACAGTTGTATCTGACTCCAGGTCTGGTGTATAGTGAAAGTTAGTTCAGGAATATGTTGCTAAAATGGTCTGCTATAACTTAATTTAAAAACATTTAATTTAATAACGCATAATAATATTATTCCAATGAGTGTGATAAACTAAATACAAGATATCCACTGTATGTATTCAATTATATAGAGAGAATTGCAAATTGGGAATAAGTCCAATGTAATTCTGTTATCTGATTGAAAAGCGACCTCTAGTGGAAAACATTAGTATTTCAAATATTTATTTTGCCCAGGTCAGTTTCAAATGTTCTTAAAGGGTTTCAGCAATTCCCTTGTGTGCTGTGCATCAGAGAATGTACCTGGACACTGTATTTAAAGCTAAACTAAAGATATCCTCCATGGACCTTACTAGGAAAAAACAGCAGAAACTGTCATTAAGGGCCTTGCACAAAGATTTATCAGCATGACACTAAATTAGGAGAAGAAAGTAGCCAGTAATCAATCTATTAAAGTGTCCCCTGTTTTGTGTTATATTTAAATCTAGGACCGAGTTTCAAACTAGTAATTTTAGCGTCACTTACCTGCCTGTGTTTAAGCGTGCATTCTACTGTTATATTCATCTTAGGAGTCACAGCAGTCTGCAGTCAAGAAAACATTATCAGAACCATTTCTATTGAGGTAGGCTCCCCAGAATTTTACTCACAAAGTAACAATTATTTGAAAAAAAAAATTCACTAAACTGTGTCGCAATACAAGGATAGGGCACAAAACTGAGCAGCCAGGGGCAGTAGTTATTTAGTGCGATTGAAAGGTGTGCATGTTGTTCTGGAGGGATACATGATCATTCCCCAGTAGTTATTACTACATAATAATTACAGGGAAGGTGGACATCAACAGCACAGTCGATTCTCCACAATAACCCACGAGGAGTCATTAATAGGGCGCTTGTGTCTGGATATGGATCTAGTAAGGGTCTGAACCATTTCTGAAGTACAAAA
Source organism: Polyodon spathula (assembly GCF_017654505.1). Taxonomy (NCBI): domain Eukaryota; kingdom Metazoa; phylum Chordata; class Actinopteri; order Acipenseriformes; family Polyodontidae; genus Polyodon; species Polyodon spathula. The sequence continues at coordinate 72,757,412 of NC_054534.1, forward strand.
GAATAAATGGAAACCAAAACGTAAAATGAAGGCCACATGGCTGTCACATTAGGTCTGATGTCAAAGTAAAGGCTATCGGTTTTTTTTTTCAGAGGTGTTTCTGCAACTTTAAAAATACAAAGACTTTCTGAGATACAAGCTGTTAATTAAACGGCAGCAGCAGCAGCTCGTTTGTAAACACATATATTGTATACGCACCCTGGGTGAGAATTACATCAATCAGGCCTCTGTGCTAAATATTGCACGTGTATCATTATTTTTTGTTCAACATCTAAAAGTATTTAAAAAAAAAAAGATTTCACCTTTAATTAGATATAAGCAGCAAAGCACAGCAACAATACTAACAACACTTTATTGTAACAAGTATAGGAACTGCTGGAACAAAATGGCCTATATTAAGCTGTCACAGTGGCATAACTGCAAAGAGTTGTCAAGAGCCATCCAAGCTAGCTGCAGGGGAGACACGATTCATGACAGTGTGTTATCAAAAGCTGCCATTCGGCTTGCTACCTGATGTTGAAAGATGAATACAACAGGAATGGGTTCAAACAGAATACTTTGTACTACTGTACTTTATGGTTGACTGGCCTTTGTTTCATGCAGGACTTCTGAAATGAATTTAGAAAAAAGAAAACACAGTTCTGAATGATTTCTACATTTAGCTACAGTATTTGTTAGGTTACATTACATAATGTGGTACTGTATGTCTTTATGCAAACGCCATACTGACAGATCTCCTTCTATAAACTGACTGACAGTTACAGGACTTCGTAACAGAGTTCTACTCAAACATGTTTTGTAACACTAACATAAATGAATATGTTTGTGTACAATATGATTCTCAATCCACATGGACAAATTATGGTTGTGGTTTACAGTAAAGCTTTCATACAACAAGTAACGTCATGTATCCCAAGAAAGATCCTTTTAAACAGTGATTAAGGTTCTTCGCTGGGAAACTATGAGCTAGTAAGAGTGTATTCAAACTGGCAATTTGTGTTGTGATGCACTGTTACAGGTACTGCTGAGGTAATGTGATGTGATATTAAAAAAACTACTTGCCTGAGCTTTTATTATATTTTTTTTATAGTGGCTCTTCTCAACCTGTATTTTAAGCCAATGAATCACAAGACAACGTACAGGCAACTTTTAAAACAACGTCCTCATGTAGAGTTGATTGAAAATGTTGCATTCAGCAAGTTGACAGAATCGTATTGTAATAAAGGCAACGATTCAGGAACCCAAAATTGGAACCCATTGCAACAGGCAGCCGTTCCTGTAAAATGTTAAAACAAATGAGAAAACACAAAGTATTATGTGCTTCCTAAAGAAAAAATATACCAGGGCGAGCGGTTTAAACCACTATAAAGCTATATAGTGGATCTGTACATATTATCAATTGTACAGTGAAAACTACATATCAATTAAAATATAAGAAAGAAAGAAGAAGAAGAAGAAGAAGAAGAAGAAGAAGAAGAAGAAGAAGCAAGGAATCTTATCAACTCAGTGATAATGCTTATAATACTAACAATGTGGAGAGTTAAATGCAGCCAGATGGTACACCCATATCATCTAAGCTCAACCTAGGGCCTTTGTTTTGGCAAGGTCCACATACTTCCAGTAGAATTCCAAGCAGCTGGTTAATAACACTGATTTTAATACAGAACTAATTAATAATAATTTGACATACATATAAACAAATATACACTAGTCACAGCACTCATAAGCTGAACATTGACCTTTTAGCAGTAGATAATAAAACTGAATTAATCGTTGTTCAGTACCAGAACTCCCCACATGGTGGTAGTAGTGTCACAGTATTTACCAATTTTACAGCTCAAAATACACGACAGTAATTAAACACAAGCTACTCCTGTGTGCACTTACATCTGTAAGTATTTGAGCTTTAATGGGTTAGCTGAAATATGTTGTTGGTACTTTGATGAGATACAAAAATACACAGCTATATTATATTAGATCAGACAGAACTTTAAAGAAAAAGACAATGTCCCTTTGCATCTAAGGAGATAACTTGAGTTCATGTTGATCTTAACTTAATAGTTGAAAATATTTGTTTGTTATCCTTCTCTGAGACAGTGTGTAATTGACATATAACTGAGGTACATTTAGCATATCTTAGAAGAGAAGCACATTAGTCTACTAAGAGCACACATTCTGTAGAGAATAGTTAAAAACTTACACCTTATTCACACAGTCTAACTGCAATCAGACAATGCATCTGAGTAATATGCATTTACAGCATAGCACTGCAAATCTACATATTGAGAAATAAGCATGCAAAGAACAAAAAGCTGCAGGCGGGGGGGGATGTTGGTTGGGGTGGGGTGCAAAGGAGGATTTTAAAACTTTGGGGAGTCAGCAGTCCTGGGTCAGAATTGATTTTTCAACAAGCAAGAAAATGGGATACAGTTGTAAACTCCTCCCTCATCCATCATCCATGACAGGCATCTTCAGAAAGCTACTGTGTGCTCTTTATCTCTTATCTCAAACCTGCTCTTTCTTCAGTTCCAAAGCTAACTTGGTACTTCCAGAAAGACAGAGGAGAAGCAATATCATATCTTGTTTCTGGTGTTTATTCAGACCAAGGCAAACTAAAGCCTAATGAAGAAGGGTACAAATCTGTGCTTGAAGACCATTTTACAAAACAATTACATACTGGTTGCCTAGTCATTTCCTTAAACCTACATGGGGGAGTAGGAACAAACTGTTGACACAGTGAGAAATCATTTACCCAGGTGCAGCTTGCCCCACAGAAGGTACAAAAGGCCCTGTTCACCTGGCAACTGTACTAACAGTCTGTAGAAGATTTCTCCTCAACTACTGTCTAGTGTTTGAAAGTTACAAGTCATCCCTGAAAAGCCTTAGGTTTCAAAATTCTTTTTAAACCATCAAATTATTTTAATCTATGAATAAAACGTACAGCAATAGAGCAACAAGGTTTTTATGAGGGCCCAATTTTGAAAGGAGTGTTGGTTCCCTATCTTTTTCTGAGACAAAAAAAAAAAAATTTTCTTCATATGTTTTGTAACTCATGTATTCCCCTGTCACGTGACACTGTGGGGACTCTCCAGCATCTCCCAGGTATAGTCTCACTTCCGCCCTAGCAGAAGTTATGGGACTGACTGGTAACTCTGATGGTTCCATTCCTAGGGAGAATTTATTTCAGTCTTCTACAGTGCCTATAGTAAGTATTCACCCCCCTTGGACGTTTTCACAATTTGTTGTGTACAACCTGAAATCTTGATGCATTTAAATGGGATTTTTTTTTCCTTTAATTTATACAACTCACTCAACACTTTGAAGAGGCAAGAGAATTTTTATTGTGAAAAAAAAGTTAATGAAAAATAAAAAAATAAATACTAAAATGTCTGGTTAGATAAGTATTCACCCCCCTGAGTTAATACTTGGTAGAACCACCTTTGACAGAAATTACAGCTGTCAGTCTTTCGGGGTAAGTTTCTACCTGGATCGTGCAATATTTGCCCATTCTTCTTAGCAAAATTGTTCAGGCTCTGTCAAGTTGGATGGGGATAATTGGTAGACAGCAATCTCTAAGTCTTGCCACAGATTCTCAATCAGATTCAAGTCTGGGCTTTGACTGAGCCACTCTAGGACATTCACTTTCTTGTTTTTAAGCCACTCCAGTGTTGCTTTGGTTGTGTGCTTGGGGTCATTGTCCTGCTGAAGGGTGAATCTCCATTCCAGTGTTAGGTCTTTTGTAGACTGAAGCAGGTTTTCCTCAAGGATTTGCCTGTATTTAGATCCATCCATTTTGCTGCCACCACCATGCTTCACAGTAGGGATGGTGTTACCTGGGTGATGTCCTGTGTTGGGTTTGCGCCAGACATAACGCTTTGCATTTAGGCCAAATCGTTCAATTTTTGTTTCATCGGACCACATTCTTTTGCCACATCTTTTCAGATTCTATTTTTTTGCAAATTCCAAGCAGGATTTTACATTGGCTTTTTTTCAGAAATGGCTTCCTTCTTGCCATTCTTCCATACAAGCCATATTTGTGGAGTGCCTCAGCTATTGTTTTCACATGGAGAGTTTCTCCCATCTCAGCCATGGAACGCTGTAGGTCTTTCAGAGTTGTCATTGGCCTCTTGATGGCTTCTTTGACCAATGCCCTTCTTACCCGGCTGCTCAGTTTGGGAGGATGGCCTGCTCTAAGCAGATTCTGGGTGGCGCTGTATACCTTCCACTTCTTAATGATCAACTTAACTGTGCTCCAAAGGATATTCAATGCCTTTAAAATCTTTTTATACCCTTCCCCTGATCTGTGCCTTTCCACAACTTTATCCCGGAGTTGTTTGAAAGGTCCTTGGTCTTCATGATAGTATCTTTGCTTTGAGTGCACTACCCAACTATGGGACCTTACAGAGACAGGTGTATTTAATCTGAAATCATGTGAACCATTTTTATTGCAAACAAATGGCTCCATTTAACTTATTGTGTGAATTCTGAAGGCAATTGGTTGCACCTGAGCTTATTTAGGAGTGTCATAGCAAAGGGGGTGAATACTTATCTAATGAAGACTTTTCAGGTTTTCATTTTTAATTGAGTTATTTTTTCACCACCCCAACACCCCCACCACCCCCATTTTTTTCACACGTTGAAAGTGTTGAGTAGGTTGTGTAAATCAAAGGACAAAACCCTTTTAAATGCATCAAGATTTCAGGTTGTAACACAACAAACTGTGAAAAGGTCCAAAGGGGGTGAATACTTCCTATAGGCACTGTATGTGTGTATAGATAGATAGATAGGCAGATAGATAAATAGATAGATAGATATCAGACTTGTAGGACTAGAGATGCATTTGGGCTCTGTGACTCGGAGTTCTTAACGACAAGTGTCACAAAGACGGCCGGAGTGGGGGACGTCAGTCCAGAAACAGGAACCAGGAAATAAACGACAGAGAGAGAGGTGGAGTTTGGTGGAGTTGAACGAATGGTTTTGCTCAGCATTTAATAAATGAACAGACAGTCAAAAAATAAACGGTTGTAACAAATACAAAAACACAGGACACGGCACATTCGCCAAAAGAAAAGAGGCAAACAAAACGGACTAACACTAAACAAAACATGGTGAGCAGATATTTGAACTATTTTACTTTATGTTATTATTTTATTATTATTACCTCCATCTCCAATCCCGCTCTCCACTCACCGAACACACAACCCCGAGTGGATGAAAACATGTAGCTTTTATGCGGCTGTACCGAGACTCGATTGCTAATCAATCATTCAATTAGAGTCGCGGTACAACTGCACGTGAATTAATAAAGTGCACTTCCCCGTGCTAACATATTATTATGTTTTACTTGCACGTGAAGTGCTGTGCAATCCTTGTGCCTATTGTGTTTATCCTAAAATTGTTAGTACAATGTGTCTGGGACACAAATATAGGGCACATGGTTACTGATATGTGGTTGTAATTTGTGTTGTGTATATTGTGTTTTTACAGTGTGTCTCCGCCTGTGACACGGTGTGTTCAAATAAAAGATAATGTGTTTATTATAGTGGCAAGATCCTTTTGGACACGTGTTATTTTTGGGTGTTTTGTTGTTTTGTAATAGGTTCACTACCATCCCTATTTTACAATATATATATATATATATATATATATATATATATATATATATATATATATATATATATATTGTAACGGCGGGTCCCGAGGCAGGCTGGTGAGATGGGCATGGCTGGCGTGCTGACTGCTTGTTAACTTGGAAGAGCGCACCCCGCGGGTTGGGGGCATGGTCAGGATGCTGGAGCTGGGGGATTTCCATACCACTGTCATTCTGGAACCTTCCAGCAGGGTGAGGTATCTGTTCTGGATTGGTTGGAATGAGCACTGCCTCCCTCCAGCTTTCCTACAAAAGGAGCGGAGAGCTGGATCCTGGGGTTGAACTGAGAAAAGAAGAACGGAGTGAAGAGAGAAAGAGCTAGAGAGAGAAAGAGCTAGAGAGAAGAAAAAGCAGACTTGTAGAAGTGTGAGCTGTGACTGACAGTAGCTTTGTCAAAGCGATTATTAAGGCTAAAACAAATAAAAAGTTTAGTTTTGAAACCTTGAATTGCATCCTTCTGGAATTTTTGTTTATTTTTCAAATCTTGACTTATGAACTAATATAGGAAGAACTGTGGCGGTATATATATATATATATATATATATATATATATTATATATATATATATGTCACTATGTGATTAAATATTCTGTGCTTTGCTTCTAATCTCCACTTGTTTCCAACACACGCCATCACTGTTTGCAAGACACGCCAATAAATTCACCTGGCAAAATCAGTTGAAAATTGCTTACCGTCAAACCTGCAGATATATCATACTGATAGGATGGAAGGACTGATTTATAGCAAAAAATATAATAACCTAGAAATCTGTCCTGTGTGAACTTCATGTTTTTGTTCTGTTATGAACCTACACAAAGGGGAAATACCAGGGGCGGTCGGTTAATGGTGTTTGCTTGTTCTCTGAACACCTCTCTTATTAATGGTTGCACTCCCCTTCTTCTGGATGATGTGTATCATTTCCCTATCTCACATGACACTGGCACATCAACAATGCCGCTCATCCCACTTGACTCGTCTGAAAATAGTCAAACCGTGAGGGCTCAGCTCGGCTCGGCTTGAGTGTGCAAGTGTGAAAAGGGGCTGTGCTCACTCAGAAATGTGAGCACCCAAATCTGCCATGCAAATGCGCCAGTACTGTCAGTCAGCCAGGACTGGCTATGATTGGCTTAAAAATGTCTCGCTGGAATGCAGCCAGTTAGTGAATACAGTGATCAGGTGATCAACACGCATGTGCCAAGACAGCAAGGCTATAAATATGAGCAGCATGAGTTCTTCGCAGTCTTACATAGTGTGTTAGTTTAAGGAAAGACAAAAAAAAAATGTTTAAGCTATGTAAATATTGAAATAAAATTCACAAGTATAATTATCTTTGTCTAACTCCTTTCACAGTTTTAGCTTTTGTCCTTTATTTGTCCTGAAGCTGCAGCCTCTGTATTCGGCAAGGTTTATTTTTGTTTGTTTTGTTAATTTACCAACCATACTGTCTGTTTAGGATAACTGGTTATTAAATATACTGTACAGCATATTTATATTATTTTTATAATATTGTATATTATTATTGTTTTCATCTTGTTGATAGCCATGTCAGGCTGGATAGTACTTCTACCACTGAGGTTGGCACACTGGTTGTGACAGATTGGCGTTAAGCAGAATTGAAGTCAAGAAAGATGTCCTTCATTTTACCTGTGCATTTTTTAACTTCATTTGTGTAACTGTATATATTATACACTTTGACCTATATGTGAAACTATTGAGATATATTTCAACACTTTAAAACTTTTATACAACTGAACTTCTATCCTTATTATTTGCCAATGTTTCTGATGTTTCTGTATATGTAAATATTTTGGTGTGACTACATACATATTTACTTAAACCACATATTATGTTCCTTATTTTGAAATGAATAAAACTTTACTTTAGAAATCTTTTAAAAAAAAAAAAAAAAAAAAAAAAACTGTCATGTGCTTGTTTGTTCATGCTTCCCCAAGAGTCAGTATTTCAATTCTGATTTAATGAATGAGCATTGTGGCTGTGGGGAGCAATAAACTAATAAAAAATACTGAAAGAAAAAAATTAGATTTTTTTTTTTTTTACCACACCTTGCTTAATCACTTGCAATTAGTTTTTGCAAATGTTTAATTATTAGAACAAACAGCAGAGGTGAAATCTGAACACATGGAGCCCTATTTAGAAAAGTTTGCAAACCCCTAAGGCAATCGCAAAACACTTCTGTGGGCAGTTAACACACGAAAATCAGGCACATGAGTGGAAAAACAAACTTTGTCAACCTATGTGATTTAGCAACCGTGTTTTAGTGCCACCCAGCAAGTCAGCTTTAGCGCTGGACATAGGCTGAACTTTAAGGGAGTGTCCTCATTTATATACAAATGTAGTGATTTAGTAAACCATCAACAGTGTTGGCGTTTGCGTTTTGGATTGACATGTGAACACCAGGTCTACACTGTGCGCAAATTACATAGTCGACTGTAAATACTGCTGAAACTACCAGGGAAGCAGGTAAGGAAAAGATAGAGAGATAAAAAGAGAAATAAAAGAATGTATGCAGCAATTTCACCTCAATACACAAACAGTCATCTGCCGACTGCTGCAGACTGGCCTGAAAGAAGACTTGCGGATAGTACATTGCTTGTTTGTAGCACTAAGGGTACCCGCTGCATTAACATTTTATGCTACTGGCTCGTTACTGTGGGTTACTGTAAAGCCATAAATATTTCCGAGCAAAATATTTGGGGAATCACACCCATAAAACCTATTTTGCTCCAGAAATGTTGGCTACCTGTTGCAATATATGAAGTATGTTCTGTTAGTGGAATTTGATTTTGTGCATTTTTTTTCATTCGCGAAAAACACATAATAAAAGGCTTGCAAATATTTATGGCTTTACAGTATACTGCAGACACGAGCCAGTCAGCTGTGCAGTGCGAGGTGTACCTACAACTTCAGTAAAGCCGACAGGAGAATTCATCCATTTCCCATTTTTCCCACAAGTCACAACAAAATACAAAGTAGGGTTTTCTTGGGAGGTATGGGTTTTCTGGTGTCCTGGAAGCCATCTATTCCACACACGTGCAGCTACGCGCATCAACACAGAATAGGCACCTCTATATAAAAAAGTGAAAGGCTGTTATTATATCTGTAAAGGCAAAAGATTGAGCCATAAAATAACAAATCCCTATTGAAAGTTCCAACTGTGACTAGTCTATTGAGACTCAAAAGGTTAAATAAGATGAATTTATATAAATACATATTTGCTGTTTGATATAAGTGTTGCATGTTTCCTTACTAACTAACTCAAATAGCGACTTGTATACACTGTCACTGAGCCATCAGAACTGCATGTTCAGTGGCACTGGAACAATTTTTAAAGTGGGGGTGCTGAAAGCCATTGAAAAAAAACTGTAACCCCTGTATATGATGAGGTCGTGCAAAGCCAGGGTTGCTACCGCACCCCCAGCACCCCTAGTTTCAGCACCCCTGTGCATGTTAATGCCAGGTTTCAGAGGGTGGTTGTGCATGTTTTCCAGTCAACAGAAAGCATATGTGTCAAGCTCTTTGAAGTGTGTATGGTCTGAGACATACAGTACATTAGGGATACACAATCAGGAGAAACTGAATGGAAGGGTGATCTTACAAGTGAGTCATGGTTAAAGTGATCTGAAAAGGACTGACATTGAAAACAAAGAAAATGCAGATTTTTTTTTATTTCTTACTTCTTAATCTTTTACCTGTTTGAAGCATAACAGCATATATGTAATTAGCATTACTTCACACCTCTCTAGGAGTTAAATGAGCAATTCATCATCACTATAAAATGCAAGTAAATTAAACAGTAATTGAAGTTTGGCCAAGCTTACTAATAATGTCCTGGATATATAGTACACAGTTGATATCCAAATGACCTATTGAGTGCCTACAATATGTTGTTTTGACACAATTGCAATTAGGTAAAACTTGCAAAAATCAATATAATGCACTTGGGGGTTTATTTAATCAACATGTACCCCTCCAGGATAACCCAAATCTGGACTGAGTCCACTACCTACCCATGTTTAACCCGTTACTTCAGAAAAAAAGCATGTCATTGACACTCACCCCTTTCCACGGGTAAAAAAGGCCATGAGCTGCATATACTATATACCGTAGCAGGTTGAATATTTAAGTCAATACACTACAATGTTACGCTTTAGAATATATATATATATATATATGTTTGTATATATATATATATATATATATATATATATATATATATATATATATATATATATATTATAATAAATATACTGTAATATACAGTATGTTTTATTTGTAATGGTAAGGAGCGTATTTTAAAACTCAAGGCACATTTTGTGTTAGCAATGAAACAATTGACATGGTAAGCAGCGGGAAAAAAAAAACAAACTTGTAGACAATTCAGCTGTTGCAGTATATTTATTACATTGTTAGTTGTTGTTCTATACTGTTACATTCATTATATTGCTCTCTGAAATGTTGTCTTTGACTTGTATATGTGTTTAAATAAAATGCAACTGGCTGGCTGTGTAGTGGTGAAGGTGATATCATTAGAATTGATTCGATATCTCAGCAGTGTGCCACCCTGTGAACATTCCTAACCCTGTACAAAGTCTGGAATTTGACAGGCAAATCTGAAGCAGGGGAGAAGTTGCTTTAAAGAAAACAGCTTGCTGTGAGCAAAGTTTTCACCCCTTAAAGACACTGTCCCTTCAAACCTGTTACAATAATAGAACCATTGAAAAGGAAGAGATTGCTGAGTTTGTTACATAATAGTAGCATGCAAAATGAATGATGATGTCGGTTGGATTTCCTTTGAACAGAAACAATTGTGACATGCAACCCAGGAATAGAGCAGCTAGACATAGTATTTTAAGTTAACAAATGAAAGCTGAGTATATAGAACAGTGCTGTCCTACTGCTAAAAGGGATAATATGGCAAAGTACCACAACTCTATGCGCACATGTAAAATGTAAGTTTGATTCATACATAGCATTCTAATACACTCAGTAAACTGTGCTAAACTATGTTCTTAGCAGTGTTCCTCATTATTGGAAAAGCAATTCTCCAGATATATTTAAACATGAATGTCACAGACAGACAATAGGAATGCCAGAAAGACAGGTTAAATAAAGCAGTTTAAGCTAGGTTGTTTATGTCTTTTTGTAATTTAAAAGTTGTTTTTCTTTGTTTTGTTTTTACCATTTGTGGAAAATCAGCTCCAAGCTCTCATCTCCCCATCCTGATTCTGTTTGTAACCTATACTAAAGAATGTTCTTAGCAATTCGACAAAGGGTTCATGTAGCCAGGCTGTTGGACAGCAGACATCTCCATATACCGATTATGAACGATCCACTCAACAACTTGTGCTGATTAAGGTAATTATTACAATTGGACAAGCTGTAGTTAGTCATTAATTAAGATATGTCCCTTTAAGAAAAGTAGCATGTTGAATCAGCAAGCGCAGTATACTGAACTGACCAGCAGTGGGCAGTAGTTGGCGCTTGGGGTAGCAACAAGGTTGCAAGCAACATGCCTGTTGTCTCTTGCTTTATGATTAACAGTGCTTATATAATTTCCCAACTGCGGAATGTTTTCAGGGTTGAATAGAATACTGTATTTTGAGTTGTGAATCAAAAGAATAGAGATTAAAGAAAAGTCTCTTATCTGCACAATTCTTCAGAAGTGGCGCCCTGTCATAAGTTATTGAATAAATTCAATGACAACCATTTCAACAAGACGTCTTTCTCAATGTCTACATTGAAGACATTAAGAAAGAATTCTAGTCAATGTGTTTGTCATTGATTTTTGTTGTTGTTGTTGTTTTCCAGTATTTCAAAGTTTAGCACTATTGAGCATTTAATAGTTATGGTTATGATACACAAAACTCCAAAGTCTGATGTACGTACACCCACCTCCACTATACCCCTCTCCTCCAAATGAGTTTGCTATTCATATCAACAGTGAATGTTAACAGTTTTGCTTACCTGAAAAACAAAACGTTCACAAGTTTTCTTTTTGTTGAATGTATTGTTGCTGAATGGGCAACAGCCAGCCAGTTGATGTTCTAAAGCCTTAGTTTTTGAAAAACACATTGGCAGCTGGCAGTATTTGTCACATTGTCCTATAAAGGCCTGCCCTGATGAAGTCACCCTCTTAGGGGATGAGGTAGCAGTTCAGTCTCCATGCCCATCCAATCCAGGGAGGTGAACAAAAGATACAAACAACACATATTTTTTAATTACAGTGTACAGACAAACTGCCACATTTTTAAACAGAGTATGTATTCATATACTCTGGGTTCAATTGCTTTATTTTAAACTGCTGTTAAAAGTTGAAAGTGTAAAGCAGCACATTTCAGAATAAAGAATCCTTTATGTTGTGTTTTTGGAACCAGCTATGTATACAAGGATTAACATTATTACTTTAATACTGATTTCTTCACCAGTGATGACATACTGAAAAGGTCAACTTTAACAAACTTTCTTTTAATGTAGCTTTCAAAAAGAATGTTGATAGAAATTACTCAGTTCTTCTATGAACTACACATTTTACACCACCTGTTAAAATACTTTCAAATGTCTCAGTTCCAACAAGGCAAGTTAATAAATTAGCTTTGCCAAGCACTCTTTATGTACACCCAAATGCAATCAATCAACTTTTAATATCGTTACATCACTGCCCAGTTATTTTACTCAAACGTAACTTTCTGTCTCAGTCAAAGGTCAGGTTAATAAGTACAGACCACTTTTACCAGGTAGTTGTTATCCAGGAAAGAAGTGGCAAACCACATATAATTGATTTATGATGTGTTTATATCTAAAACCTTTAAGTTTTATTTTAAAATAACAATCATTAAAACATGAAACTGTCTGTAAATTATGTACAGTATGTTATTATTATTATTATTATTATTATTATTATTATTTAATATATTATATTAATATTATTATACTTATTGTAGTTATCATGTATATATATTACATATATACAATATATATATATATTATATATCTATAGTATAATATATATAGATATATATTATATATATATATATATATGTACACACACATTCTAAGAACTTTCTATCAAAGCTAACTGGAGATGTGTGGTATAAATTAAATTTGTACATTTTTCATTAAAACAATTTTGTTTATTTATGGTTGGTAAATTACTGGTAAAGGGAATGTGTATGATGGTACAATATTTATATTTACAATATTTAATTTGATGAAAAAGATAAAAGGTTAAAACATGTTTGTTCTGGCTTTAGGCTTGAGTCATCAAAACTGGGGCTTGGTGGAACAATACAATTTTGATTAAGTGGTGCTGTGCAAAAAATTCAAAACAAAACCATACTTAGAAAAAGTATTGCCAAAAAAAAAAAAAAAAAAAGACTTTAAATCCTGAAGACCAATATTGATCATTCCCAAAATAGTCCTCTACTAACCCCCTTGTGTATTGTTTTAATGGTGTGAGAAATTGGAAACAGAATACATACCAGTATATTAAAATAGTTTTAACAAAATGAAAAAAATATGTTTTGTTAACAGTATAATTCATTGTGGGTTTTTTTTTTTTTTAAAAATCAATCAGAAATTCATTCTCGTGATTCAAGAAAACAGCACATTGACTCAGTTTCAGATTACTGTATTTTAAATTTCTGTTATGCAAATGCAATTATTTTTAATGGGGGGGGGGCACTTTTCGTTGCCCTAGTTAGAGGGATGGGGGTTATCTACACATTTTCTGTTACAGACCCCAAGCACGATGCCACTAAAATATTAGGATCAGGATAAATACTGGGCATAATGAGACCTATGTGGGGATGTATGTAGACAAGAAACAAACATGCTGGAAGCTAGTTTGAGTCCTAGGGACTGTCCGTGATATAACCTCTGACATTCTGTCACTCAGACTCCCACAAAGGTAAGGCTGTAATGGGTCCTGAAGAACAAAGAATGCCTCAAATGGCATAAAGACTGAGTTTGTACCCCAATGGAAAGCTTAGAAGTTGGGAGAGGATCTTCCCAAGATTTAATGTGCTCAGTGGAAAGTATCTGTGAAGTATGCAATTCATCAGTTGATGGGAAATGTTCAGTAGCATGTACCACATTTCAACTAAATGAGTGACTCTTTTCAGCTGATAAAAATCTATGCAGGATCTGCAGCTAACTTAGTCTTTTGGGGCTTATTGGTTAGAACGGGGAGCTCTTTATTACTGGTACCCAAGTCCACTAATTCATAAGAATGGATATCATGTCATTTTCTTTAGTTCTGCTTAATTTTTCTTTCACCTTGCGTTTCGGTTCTTCATAAATAAAGGTATACATTTTGTAGATCACAGAACATTAAAAAAAAGAAAGCTGTATTAACAGACTAAAAAAAACATACTTTGTTTAAGCAGCCTTTTAAGTAAACTTGCATACAGTTATGAAGTAGCTGTCTGTTGTGGTTTTGTTAACATGGCTTTTCATTTTAAATTAGTTTACAATCAATGTAAAGACGTGCACAGCAGTTAGCTTTCAAAAATCACAGTAATTCAAAATAAAAACAAAGAAAGAAGCAGTAGCCTACAGTAGTTTCCTCTGTTTTTCACAGTCACTATATTTATGTAAAGCGTGCCCATCCCTGTAGGAAATGTGGGTCTCAGAGGCATAACCCTGCGTTGGGAGTCAATGGTTTGAAGTCCCAGGGCAATGTCGTGTTGTGCTGCTTGTTGTCTTTTCAGTGCCACCTGCGCTGCCATTACCCACTGCCTGTCCATTATAAGAGTGCACCTTGGGTACCTGTAGTCCCTATAATATAGGCATAATTTACACAGGGGACATGGAGGACATGTCCCCCTCACTTTTTCATAATTTCAGATAGAATAATCTTTATGCATGCATCAGCTATGCCACTGCCCCATAGGGACATATACGTTTGTGACCAGGCAATCAGTCCATTCTACGCTAGCCACCAGTATAGTCTTTAAGCACCAGATTCATATTGCCTTTGAAATAGAGGTGAATATCAGCAAAAATATGCTCTCTAATTTTCTACAGAAAAATGATCACCTTTACTTATTTAACATTTTTTACTAGCAGTATTTTATACTTTTAAGATAGCTCATGTCTGCCTACTTCCATTTAGCCATATGGATCTATTGTGGGTTTTCAAGTCTAAAACAATATATTTTACAGCCATAAGATATAAACCGGCCTGGCAGCTGCACTATGAAATATTGTCTTCAGATAATTGAAAGTATGGACATTCGCCCCTCCCTGTTGTCATACTTATTCAGAACATGTACCTCTTGGACTAGGTTTGACTACTGGCTAGTGTTATATTACTAATAAACTTAGTTTCTTTTGCTCCAGGAAGCTAGTAAACACATGAGAGTACTACTCCTTTAAATGAGGTGATTTGACTGTATTTGTAATTGCACCCTACCCTGTACAGCTCTAGTTTATACTGGTAATGCAAGCAGTACAGAGGACCAGACCAAATGGAATAAATTAGTAAGCTACTTGCCAATGAGACTACTACTACCAATAATAATAATAATAAAATAATAATAATAATAATAATAATAATAATAATATATGTATCATTATTGTTATAATTGACAATATCAATATATCGGACCGATCAATTAATAGCCTGGCTACGACAATTATTATTATTATTATTATTATTATTATTATTATTATTACATTACTATAATTATTATTAATGTACAATAGTTCAATTTTACATTGTACAGTTAAAATGATTTGCCCTTTCCTTTGCACTTTTTTCTTATCAAAATTGGTTTTAAAGGAATAGTGTCCAATTTCAGTGTATTCTCATACGTTTTATACTTTTTGCATTTGTTCCATGAGAATGCAATAACAGCTGCTCAGTATATTAGAGAATAACAGCAGCTCAATATATCAGAGAATAACAGCAGCTCAATATATTAGAGAATAACAGCAGCTCAAAATATTAGAGAATAACAGCAGCTCAAAATATTAGAGAATAACAGCAGCTCAATATATTAGAGAATAACAGCAGCTCAAAATATTAGAGAATAACAGCAGCTCAATATATTAGAGAATAACAGCAGCTCAAAATATTAGAGAATAACAGCAGCTCAATATATTAGAGAATAACAGCAGCTCAAAATATTAGAGAATAACAGCAGCTCAAAATATTAGAGAATAACAGCAGCTCAATATATTAGAGAATAACAGCAGCTCAAAATATTAGAGAATAACAGCAGCTCAATATATTAGAGAATAACAGCAGCTCAATATATTAGAGAATAACAGCAGCTCAATATATTTTCACCTCTTTATACATAAAATTAAGTTTCACCAATGGTTGTGCATTTTGTTAGAAAATATAAACATGTAAAAATATATCACTTACAATGCTGTAATACAGTACACACAAACAAATGATGTAGTTTATTCAAGGCTACATAGGAAAAAGCCATTTAAAGTATAGTTCTCTAAAGGTTAGTTTAAAAATCAACAATCAAAAAACAATCCCATAATGCCATGAAGGGATAAACAGATTCTTAGATCTGATTTCATGGTTTTTAATTACCTATTATTATTATTATTATTATTATTATTATTATTATTATTATTATTATTATTATTATAAAACTGGAGCTAACTGTACACTTTAGTAAAGGTTTAAGATACATTGTTCATTGTTTATTTGCATGTGAATATTTAAACACTAAACACCTAAATTACAGTGTGGTCTACTGTACAGTTAAGTCTTTAGGCAGGATCAAGCCCAGGTAAACGAGTCACACGGCAGGCAAAGAGAACAGCGCTTCTAAGAAGATGGTGAGGTCTACCCGATATGCTGTGGAACAACGTCTGCTCCGTTCATGTGTGAGAACCAATTGTCTGAAGTTAGATACCGGTGCATAAATCAATTTTGATTTACATAAATATATAATAATGTATTTTACGTTTTCATGCTAACTACATATATAACTACATATAACTACATATTTTTTTCAGATATTTAGTAGTTTATTGTTTTCTACTATTAATATTACGATTTTGCTTAAGTCAGATGTGATATTCTGCAATTCAATGCAAATGCTGCGTCATCTTAACACAAAATACAGTAACTGATCCACGTCGCTTGGAATTATCGCTACGATGTTAAAAATACGGTATTGTAACTAAAATGAGATTAGGAGCCAACATATTTAACGAATCAAACAGTTGTGTCCAAGTATCCAGGTAGTACCTTCTTAATATTAGAGTGGCCAACAAGGGTAATTTATTAAAGAAAAAATTATAGCCACAGTAGCATAATGATAATCCTTCAACATGTTTATTCTCTTAGTAAAGAAAGAAAGAACTTAATCATCGCACTGTGTGTGTGTGTGTGTATAATAGATAGGCTACACACACACACACACACACACACACACACACACACACACACACACACGCACACACACAGTCAAACCTGTATTAATAGACCACTGAAGGGACAGTCTAATAGTGGCTTCTTAACACAGATGGTCTCTTAAAAGAGGGCCCACAACTTTCTATTTGTCCCTGACATGCTTTCCTGTAATTATGTATGTTTTACATACACTATAAAAGCCAGAAGATGTAATATGAACAAATGGACCTATGTAATTTAATAACATTCATTTAGATAATGCATTTACAAAACAAATTCGTTTGGGAAAGTAATGAATGCTTGCCTGTCTCAGCTCACACAAAATGTTTTAAATCCTTTGATAATTTCAATGCCTGTGGTTGCGTTTCAGGTACGTGCTCATTGCATCCTGAAACCAACTAAAGAATAAACGTAAGATTTTTTCCGATTACCGCGCACATTGTTTTCATACGCTTTTAAGTAGGGTATAGCATTTTTCGGTGTTTATTTTCCCTTTAACGGTTTGTCTTTAAGTCTTAAGCCGCTACATCCTAATTATGAGAACATTCTGTTAAATTAGCGGGAAAGAACAACTCAACGGACACATTGGAAGATACCTAGTTCCCAGACAAGTGCGAGAACGAAATTTAAGTTAAATTAGCATCTGGGGGAAGTGATTAATGTCATTGCGTGCTCTTGTGTTCGAACACTGAAGAAAGTGAAACAGAATCAGCAAGTCAATCAGGACATCAAAGTAAAGAGAAGCCACTTTGTTTAGTAATTAACACTTTAGTTAAGATATTGAATCGGCTCAAAACACGCTCAACAAAAATAAAAACCTAAAACTTCAGTTTCAAAATGCTGTATCTGGGTCTTTCCAGTGCCGATTTGTGAGCAGTTTTTCTAGCACTTACAGTCCTTACAAGTTTAATAACTTTAATTCTGTCATCTAGTGAGGACCTATTGTTTCTCCACGTTTTCTCTCTTCCTTTACAAGGGAGCGTTGTTGTTTTATTGATTACGGATAAAAGACCGCTAAAATTGTTATTCCTTTGAATTTAGAACCCACTTTAAAACCGTTTTAAGGTTAAGGGTGCTTAATACAAGTTAAATAAAAGTACAAATATCATTGGGTGGAATTTAAAATGGTCACTTAGACCAGATGGTCGCTAAATAAAGGTGGAATGAGCAGGTTTGCATATATATATATATATATATATATATATATATATATATATATATATATATATATATATATATAGATATATATATATATATATATCACTGTAGTGAAAATTTAATTATTATTTATTATAAATTAATATATATTTCTTTAAAAAAAAGTATTATAAAGGCCAAATAAAATAATAAAAATGTATTACACATTTTTGTAAACTATATTTTTCAACGTGGATCTAGGGTAAAATTTAGTAGGCATGCTTGGAATGAAGTAGGGTTTGGAAATTAAAGAGCATTAGGCCTGCTATATACTGTAGACCTACAAACACAAAATAGAAAAAAAAAAATCTCCAGAACCACAGTGTTTTATCTGTGTTACATTTTATTAAAGAACTATCAAATTTACAAAAACAATCAATATGTACACATTTACAAATGTACGAACATTGCAGTAGAAAAATAACATAAAAGGCTTAAAATGTTTAACAAAGAGGCTACAGCTCAGCATGCATACTTTGTGCACTTTTACTGTTATTTCCCATTCCTTGGTGAATAGCAAAGCAATCTTATCAATGAACTTTTTTTTGTGCAGTCAAGAATCTGGTCTACCGCGTTATTTTATTATCCACCCCCTACCTACGTACTCTGCCTCCAAACGTATATATTATATATATTTATTTATAATTATAGTTAATGTTTATTAAGCTCATTTATAGTAAAAAACGTTAAAGACAGTTTCTCAAAATATAATGTTCAGATGATATATTTAAAAGCAAAGCCAATTAAGTGTTGTGTGGTGCACTTTCACCATTATATAACTAAAAACCCTGAACTGGAAGCTTTTTCAAAAACATCTAGCTGAACAAGTTGGCTAAAACATGACTGAAAAGAGAATAACAGTAACAGTCAACGTGATCTCTAATCACTGGTTTTCTTGGTTTACTCTAGAGTAAAGTCCTGTATTACATAAGGATTCCTTGTTCTGAAAGTAGGAAAAGTCTCTTATCATTCCTGGAAACGAATAGTCCATTGGTGGGCGAAATTGCAATGCTGGCATGAGCCCCGGTGTTACATAGGGAGACATGAATCCTGTTACCCCCCTTCCAGATGTTGAATATGCAAGACGCAGCGGATTGATGCTGAGTCTCGGGGTTAAGTTGTAGACATTGGTGTCACTTCCAAGCGTGGTCGGGGTGGTTTGAAGGGGAGAGAAAGCTGACTTTGTGCCAAGCCCTGTGCCAAGTCCTAAACCAGCTCCAGGTAGTGCAAAACTTGAAGATTGTTGCTGATTACCCAGCTCAGAAACTGTGCTTTCGTTACCACTGGAGTTATCCTTATGTTCTTTAGAATTTAATACCTGCTCTATGGCCCGGACTATATCACCCTTGCAATTCTGCACTACATAGTCCAACATATCACGTTTATGGTGAGGGAAGATTTTCATCATGATGTCAGTGGGATCCCTCTGCCTTGACGAAGATCCAAAAAGCCTTGGGGATGGAAAGTCTTTTGGTCTTTCAGATTCACTACCTGATTCCAGGTCTGAAGAAGACAGTGACCTAGGACTTCCGCCTCGTTCAGAAAGTTGCTCTGATGCAGGTGATTGAATGCTGGCGTCCTCCTCTGCCTTCTTTAAAGCAGAAGGTGATTTTTCTCTGATAAGGCTTGGACTGGATGTCTTATCTGGGGTAGAGGGCATCTGACCTGGATGCGGTAAAAGCAAAGGGTGTCCCATGAACCCACTGTAGAAGTCATATTTGTGTGTCTTCTCTTCTGAAATAAAACATTACAATAATATATTGTGTAATTCATGTAAATGCCTGGGTTCATTTATTTAAGTGTAGGCCTGTTTTTTTCTTTATTTATTTATTTTTTTTTTAAGTAAAATGTTGGTATATTGGCAATTAGGGCCTAATAATACTGTGTTATACCAACATACAGCTATGGCCAAAGGTTTTGCAACATCCTTTAGAATTAACTGATTTTGCTTCATAAAGTCAAATGAAACCTGCTGAATCATGTTATGTTAACATATTGAATTACATACTGCTTTGTAGTTTCTGATATACTTAAAGAAAAACTGACATAAATGAAAACATTTTGCATTTTGAAATCACAATTAAATGCTGTACTACTATTGTGGCTTCCAGTAAACATTTGCGGTATTATTTGGTAGTTTATTTGATTACATGATTATGTTCATATAGTTTTTTTTTTTTTTTTTTTTTTTTTTTTAATTATGTCTTAATTCTAAAATTCCAGGTGAAAAAAAAATTAAGCCATAGCTTTACATTGGCAAAGAAACAATTGAAATGTATAAATATTAAATACAAAGTGGTGGCTTTTATTAACAAAATGATATAGCCTAATTAATTAAATATACCCTAATTATTAAAATGTAGAACTTTTATAGCAGTTTATCGTTTAATATTTTATAAATTTTACATTTAGAAAAAGGTAGCTATAGGCCAATGCTTCTTAAAGTTTTCGGTTACAAATTAAAATAAACAATTGTTATTTATTTCACAGACCATTTCGTTTCAGGGATTCTCTAGTAATGTTACTACAGCAACACAACACAGTTATCATAGTTTGACTCTGCAGTTAATGTAACCAAATCACTTGATTTATATTTTTAAAGCGTCAACAGGTGAATACATGACTCATTTCATCTAAACCCTTTGAAAGCCATACACTTAAGTGAACCAAATCAGGTTTTAGAAATCACTTTGAGACCTCGTTCTTACTTTGCCCCTTTTAAAAATCACACTGACAGTGTTTTATATTAAGCTCAAACGTTATACTCTTGATTTGATATGTTACTGGGATACGAGACAGCTTAGTGTCGTGGTTTGTTATTCGTAAGGCAAAACTTGTTTAACTTAAATTAATTTGTTACGTTATATATATATATATATATATATATATATATATATATATATATATATATATATATATATGTCATATATATATATAAATAAATTCCAGCATATTAAAATTATTTAAAATTCAGATTTTACAATTTTTCTTTCTTTATTTATTTTTTTAACCCTGCATATTCTGTTGCAAAGACAGTGTCGTGATAAATAAATATTTCTATATTTCTTGAAATAAAGTACTATAATGGTTAACTAGAATAAGAAACATTTAAATATTGACACATGGAATGCACTAATTTCTAAACAAGTAAAACAAAAACAAAAACAAAACAAAAAAAAAAAAAAAAAACAGATAAGCCCTATTAGAAACAACACCGTTTCGTCTGTTCTAGACACGTTTAGCCTGTTAACAGGAAACGAGTTGCACCTTAAAACTAACATAGTAGGCTGCTATGTTAATAACCAACAGACTTGGTTACAGTTTAAAAACTAAACAAAAAAATTGAAAAGGTGCATGAACTAACCTCCTTTCTGCTCACCCATTCCAAAGACCTCGTAACCCGATGTTCTTGGTGTCGCAATGCCTGACGCTCTGGTCACTCCTGTAGCCGCTGTCATAGGCAGTCCCTGCTCGCTACTTCCAGCTGCAGGGTACATAAATTGCAGGTCTCGGGCCTCGCTCTCCTCCTGCGCCTGTTGCCTCCGCAGAGCAACCTGAGCTGCCATCACCCTCTGTCTCTCGGCAATTAAGGTGCACTTGGCGCACACGCAGTCCCTCCAGCGACAGAAGCGCTTATGGCCCTTCAGAGCTGAGACTACCCCGTGGTTTCTACACCTGGCACACTTCGGGGTACGGGGGTAGCCCCGCTCCATGGAAGGGTTGCAGGCAGCAGCTGCTGCAGCTTGGAGGAAAAGAGGCGGTGGTCGCAGCAAAGAAGACATCTGCAACCCAGAGACCGAGAGCGACAACGGGGAATGTCCTGGCAAGCCAGACGGTAAAAGGGGTCTACTTGCATCCATTGCTGTAGATGCTTGTAGAGTATGGTAGTCTACCTGTTTAAAATCCCGCACCAGAAGAACTATTTAAAAACAGCAAAGGCTTGCATCTGACTGTGCAAATCTGCTGTTCAGTATGGGCAATAAACCTTTCCTCTCACTCTTTTAAGTTGTGCCTCTTATAGGTTGGTACCGTTGACAATGTAAATGCAAAACCATGGGTGTGAAGGATTTGCAGCAACAGGATAATACACGCCCCTTGACGGCTCCAATATTTAAATAAAATCGACTTGTGGGTATTGCACAGATTAAAATTACTAGTATACATGCTGGCAAACAGGTTATTGGGACTTTAAACACACCCTTCCATTGCATTTTATGTAAATCACAAGCTCCTAGCTCCAACCTCCAGTTCTCAAATGTCTCAGTTCCCAAAAGCCTTCCTCTTGCTAACGTGACACGCCTTTTAATTCCTCTTGCACGATTGGATGTTACTGTCAAATCTTCAACGATCAAACGATCTTTATTATAGTATCACTTTAAATTATTGCAAATTATTACCATTGTAGACGTATAGCCAAACAACTTATTACGAAAGCCTACCAATACACAATTAGGATACACATTAATTTGGATTTATGGTGGTCTTCAGAGCTAGAATGTGATCGTTTCCTTGTGTTTCTGTATTGTGCACTTATGATAAACATGATTTATTTGAGGTTCTAAATCTATTCAAACATTATAAAGCCAAAACTGTTAACAGGCTATTATCCTATCATGATTAATTTTTCAAACGTCGTTTAAAAGGACACTTGTGGAACGTTTGTCTATCACAGAGTTATTTCAGTAGTCTACATAAGGACTATACTAAACAATATATTCCACAAAAGCGTGGGTAACAGAGTCCATAAATGAAGACACAAAGCGGCTTGGTATGAAGTATTTCTATGGATAAATTTAACAACTATGTCAAATATTGAAGCAGGTTATATATATTTATACTCTACTGGTTATTTAAAGTTTGCAAAAACAATACTACTACATTACTACTAATAATAATGAGCTTTTTATGTGAATGATGCGTAGTGAGTGGTATCCGAGAAACATCGTTTAATTTACTTAAAAATAAATTAAATGTTTTGTAAAACAAACTAAAAATAAAATGACCATGTACAACGTTTACATTGTTAAAGAAAGTATTTGTTTAGCTTTATAGCCTATGGAGCTATTTTTATTATTTTTATTTTTGTTTTTTGTTTTTGTTTTAAGTTTTACAGTTATTTACTGAATTCGGACACAAATTACATGAAATGGTAACACATGTTTCAACAGTCCTATAGTGTAACAAGATGACGAATTTAAAACCTTCAGTGCACCTCTGTAGAAGCTGGCGGCACTGCTGCCGAAACGTTAGGATTACTGTCTATCAGCACAGTTACGGAGTTATCTTAAATTGTGTTTTGGAAGAACGACATATAACGACATAGTTTGTTTGAACTGGTGGCCATGTTAAATAAAACAAGATACTGGCTATCTTTTGGTGTAAAAACAAAACCAGTAGGTTCTCCCAGTAGTACTGAGAGAATTAAATTATCATGTAAAGTCTGTTTTGGGGGTTGGTTTTCCCATGTAAATCCGATAGAAAGAGTCTTATATTTTTTTTCTTTCTACTTTTTTACACCAGTATGTGGGATATGACACCATGTAATGCTTACTAAAATTATGTACTGTTTGTCCTCTGGTTCTGTGGAGACTGTGATATCATTTTGTAGCATGGGTCAACATTTCAAATATATAGGGGGCTGTATTTTTTATGTTCACATACAAAGTAAAAATACAACTTCTTCTGTCATTGTAAACAACAGAAACTTTATGTTATTTAAAAAAAAAAAAAAAAAAAAAAAAAAAACGTTGTGACAAACAACCCCATTTCGTGTGACAACCAATCCTAGTATATTTGGAATAAAGTTATGCTGAAATAAAAAACATCGATTTGTAAGTTATTGTAGTTATTCTTAAATATAGTGACAACCAGCCTCGGTCTCCCATATATATATATATATATATATATATATATATATATATATATATATATATATATATATATAATCTCTCACCCTCGCTGTTAAAAGTGGGTGGGCAGCCAGCCCCACCACCACCCACCCACCCCATTTATATGAATTAATACATTGGAATAATGAACTAGCTTGACCTGCACACACTGTAAAAACAAATGGCAACAAATTATAATGGTTATTTGGGCTAAAATGTGTTTTTGTGTGTGTAATCTGAAACAAGTAAAAGTCAAAACTTTAAAGCGTTAAAATATGTTGCATATTAAGTCATACTAAGTTTAGGTCATACAGTTTTATGGTGCAACATTCCATTTGTTTTGTTTCACAAAAGATTGGATAGAAATTATATTATTATAATATACAAGACCATTACCTATATGGCAATGACCGTAAACATGCGTGTTTCAACTCAAAATTACAATCCTGAAATGGTTTGAAAATACAGTAGCCCATATTAAACAAAAAGGTACTTTAAATTAAGTATAATAAAATAATAAAATTAAATGTGGTTCAATGTTTTCTTAAGACAACATCATGACAATTTATAAACTAGCTTTCCAACTTAAAGTCTAATTATATTTAATTTCCATGTATTTAGCTGTCTAGTAAATCCCGACTAAATAAGAATGCTTTTTTATGATGGTTTGTTTGCTTGTTGTGTTTCAGGAATAACTACAAGGTGCATGCGTGTACAAGGATAAAGGCCTGCTTATTTCTTCATACATGAAAGTGTATGGCGCTGCCATACCTTTACTTCATATAGCTATATGATAGTATTAAATGAATCCAGACCAATACATTTCAAGGTTTTTATAGCATCAGAGACAGGTTAGACCTTTATTCTTCATAGAGAGGTGGTTATATGTGGCTCCTACTGTTCAATAAAATCATTTATTCATTCATTGTTCAAAAAAATCATCCAATTGTGCTGTTCTGTGAACCAAAATTAGCTTTTGTAGTGTCTTATACACACACACACACACACACACACACACACACACATATATAGTATATGGAATTTTGAATGTAGTGTAGTATTGCTTTATGCTGCGTGAAGTTGTTGGTGTTTTTGGGTTTATTTTGTAAAGGTTTCATTACCACATTGTCTAGGCTACATATATCAATCCAGCTACATTACAGGGACTGGCAAGAAAATACCTGAATAATATATTTATTGAAAATCAGTCTTACATAATTTATACATTAGGGTCTATTCAATCTCTAATATTGTGTGTGAGTCTCTTTTTGTGTTTTGTATTTTAAAGTACATACTTAAACAGTGGTAGGATCTGTCACTATTTATATGAATTTAATAGTCCCAGATGGTTAGCTGTTCGGGTCATGGGAGACATACTATAAGCTGTCAATGTGCTTGTTCTGTGACATCTGGTTGCCTTATGGTAATATGGAATTTTTGATAATGTTGGAAGTGGGACTTTTGGTCAAATGCAAGCTTCATATTACAACTAAAGCAAGGTCTAGTAAAATGCTTTCTGTGGTTGTAATCTAAATATTAAAGTAGACAACAGCGACTCAGGCAGCAATATGGTATTAATCAAAATACTGTTTTGTCAATTTTGTCAATTAATATTTAATATTCTGGTATATAATTTAAACTCCATATACCTATATTCTACTGCATACATACTGTTCTTTACACCCCCCATTGTTTATAGTATTGAACAAGGTGCATTAGAAAAAGAGCATGTTGAATAACATATCTAAACATATGTCCACAAAGACAAGTATTCTTCATGTGTGTTCTAATCTGTGGTTCTCCAGAATGATACTGGTAGCGCTATACAGAAAACACACGTTTTCAGTCTTCTGAGTCACAATCTATGTAGGTTATCAGTGCATAACCAGCTTTTGTATATGGCACCAATACACCTCTGAAGTATACTTGATTTTCCTGTATCACATTGTGTGAACATTCTCAAATCGGAATTTGGATAGGGCCCACTGTTATATAACAGGCAACTGGCAATTACTACCGTGTGAACAGTGCTTTCAAGACAGCACCAAACATGTCTGCTTTGCAAATCTTTTACTATCAATGAAAGAGTCCTGTTTGATTTATCTTGTGTTTGGTCAAGATTGACATTTATTCTAGGTGGAAATATGTTTGGTTTCTTTTACATCGTGATTATTCTTTAAATGGCATAAGTCCTCTTTTCAGATTTGTTGTGCATTATAAACCAGGAAAAGTGATTGGTAAAGTGCTTTTATTAAGTGCTCATTTCTTCATACAAGAAACATGCGCTATATAATAAAACAGAATGGAGATAATATTTTATGTAATATAACACTACTATTGGTCCACAGACATGATATTAAGCACCAGGGTTATAATGATAACCATTGTAATTGCAGTGTTCTTGGCATTTGTTCAAATGGACTTTTACAATGTAAGGTATACAGAATGAACATATGCTGCAAATAATAGCCACAAAGGACAAGTTGCTAATATAATACTTTTCATGGCCACCATGTAATAAAAACCGTCAAATTTGCCTTTGCATACAGACATAATTAGCTGTAGCATGTCATGACTGGCCAACAGCTAATAACTAGATTGTTTGATTTTCTTTTTAGTAGGTGAAGCACAATGGTACAAAGAATGTTTTCAGCATACAGTGTGCCAGTGCTTTTCTTAACGGAACAGAAATGTTTACGCTTCAAGTTGATTCAAAAACACTTTGAAGTTACTTGTTTCAGTATGTCAATAAAGCCATCTTTTCTATATCCAAGTACAGTAAGTGATGAAAAATTCTGGAAAAAAACAAAACAATGAACAGCAGGTTTTTACAAATCCATCGATAGATACATGGATTTCAGTTTAGGTGTTAATATATATTTTAAAAATATAGACCTAAATGAACATTACAAACATTCTTTATTAAATGTCATAAATATTATACAAAGTTTCTGCATGTTCGAAAGGACTATATATTTTTGGAGCTGGTTTTTCCATCATCTTTCCTATTTCTAGCCAGTTATATGTTGATCATTCTCACTGGGGACGGGATAATTCTGGCACTGTTGAACATCATCCAATTAACAGTACACAGCTCTGCAAACCCATCTGTCAACAAACACCATTGATTTTGTCACTTTATACAAAAAATGCAGTTTCAGTCACACGCTGCCTTCATTTGAACCGGGTCGCATTTCACACAACAAATTTAATTTTTGTTCATGCTTGCAAACATTGCAGTCAAACAAACAAACCCTCACCCTTTCACACTTTTTTCCTCCAGATAGAGAGCTTTTATTTTCTAATTGCTCTGAACAGCAAGTAAACCATTAATGCAGCTGTACTGAATTACAGTTAAATCTGCCCTTGACTTTGTGTAACATTGAATCACTGGAAACTCTGAAATTGGTCTTTTTACTCTTTAACGAGAAAGATACAGTAAGTAAATTTAAGTATGAATGTTAAGTAAGGCACCAAATACTGCCACCACAGTGAGACAAAAGTTAAGGCAATGCCAATGATTGGTATAAACCATTATAAAATCAATGCATTACCCTGTGTGGTCCAGTGATTAAAGAAAAGGGCTTGTAATCAGGAGGTCCCCAGTTAAAATCCCTGCTCATTCATTGTGTGATCTTGAGCAAGTCACTTAACCTTCTTGTGCTCCATCTTTCAGGTGAGATGTTGTTGTAAGTGACTCTGCAGCGGATGCATAGTCTACACACCCTAGTCTCTGTAAGTTGCCTCGGATAAAGGCGTCTGCTAAGTAAACAATTAAGAAAAAGAAGAAAATCTAGCATAAACATTAGCAGATCGAAGCATTATAAGCAAAGCAGAATGGATTTGGAAGAATGGTAAAAATGATATGCATACACTCAAATAGAAACGGTACCATTTTACTGTACTGGAATAGATGTAGTGTGTCGAAATCTGAAAATGTTACCACTATGTTAGCATTCTATCAATGGACCATACCATAGTAGCTGACTTTGTTCTATCATTGCCCCATTATTACAGAATTATTGCACTACTATTGAGGATTATTAGGTAAGAGTTGGTCACTTGGGCATGGAGTCAGACTTATGATTTCTTTCCTTCTAAATTATAATTCCTGTAGCAGGGCGGTAGGAAAGCCCTGATGGTTGAATGTATTGTTTGTTTATTTTTAGAATGGGGTCTCCCCCTCCACCTCTGTGATTTTTTATATTGCTGTATTATGATTTATTTATTGTATTTATTATTATTTATGACGGTGAAAGCCATGGTTATTGTTTTTGTATTTATTTAGTGTATTTATTGTATATGATGGCCTGTTGTTTATTTGTGTATATTTTGTATATATATGACGACAAAGCACCATGTGTTTTGTTTTATTTGTTGAAACGTGTTCTGGCAGAGACAAGGTTAGTAAACTCGTCCTCTGCCAGGAATGATTAAAAATCTCATGCAGAAGGTGGCCATCTCCCAAACTGATTAAGTGATTAATTTGTTGCTAAATCGAGAGATGGTCACCTGTATAAAAAGCCTGCAACTCTCCATGTTCATGGTGGGTGTTCAGAAGAGGAGAATGGGAGAGTGAGAGGAGAGAGAAAAGAAATTAAAAAATAATGATCATTGAAGGCTATTGCCCAGCCTGATCGTATTTTGTGTTCATGATTTGTTTTGTTTAAACCTTTTATTTTTCTGCTCTTTGAGCAGTGTCTTTTTGTTTAAATATTTAATTTATTTTTGTCGTTTGAATAAACGGCGCACACAGAGCATTCTTTTCAACTACAGTACTTACCTGCCTGTGTGTGTTCTTCCTCGTTCTGGCCTGATGTCACCGCTCAGCCATAGTCTGTGGGATTGACCACAGCCTCTGACTCAGGCCAGAGAGGAGGTGCTGCAGTATTTGTTTTCTTCATTTTTATTAACTTTTTGGAGTGATGGAAAAGAAGCAGTGGCAGAAGCAGCAGCAGCGAGGGGCTGGTTGCAAGCCTCACCGCATCTCTGTCAAGGCAGACGTTTGCATGACCTGCTTGAGGGGGGGAAGAGTGGTGTTTTAAAGTTGGCGAGTTCAGGCACGTGTCTCCCGACCACTACCACCCCCCACCTCAGGAAGAGGAAGTGGAACCAGAGACACAGCCAAAAGAGGAGGTTAGCTGGGAAGCCCTCCTCCAAAGCATGTGTGTGCGATATTGTTGCTGCATCTGTGGGGTGCGGGGGCATTTCCCAGTAAACTGCCCCCTCCCACCAGAGGAACGCTTGTTGTGCGCAACCCCACTGCAGCCAGAAAGGGGAGGAGCCCCTGCCGCCTTCGCAGACAGAAGGGGAGGAGCCCCTGCCGCCTTTGCCATCAAGGGCTACCTCTGCCTCCATCACCACCATTGGGAGAAGTGGGGCTCCTGCTGCAGCCTTCATGGCCAGGGCTCCCCTCCCATCATCTCCATTGCCCGGGGATGCCAGCTCCGCTTCGCCTGGGGGCAATGCCAATCCTGCATTGCAGCATTAAGTACTGTGGCAAGAGCCCTGCAAAGGGGAGCTGCCGGCCATGAAGAAGAGGGGGGAGGTGTAAATTTACAGTATAATCGTTAATCTCGAAAAGCTACTCACTTCTAAATCTTTTGTAGTCATTTTTGTATTACTTTAGTATAAATACATGTTCATTTGGATTCATATGTTCGTTTTTTCTGACTTTATGTGAACGAAAAGACACACATTTGCCTGTTTTCCCATTGGAAATAGTGATATTTTGAAATATCACTGTCCTGGCCACAAAAGCAAAGTTTGTGGGGAATAATAGCCATTTTCTATACTTTTGAGGCATAAGCAATTAGGAAATAACACTTACTACCCAGGAACAAAAATTGTGTTAGATAGTGTTAGTGTCCCAAAGGTCAGAAGTAGTTCAGTGGAAGCATTCTTTCATGGCCAACAGGTTATTTGTCAAGAGGTGTAGCTTAGCAATAAAAAAAAATGTGTTATATCAGAAGTGTGAAGAAGGGGGTGTGATTAACTCAACTGCCTGCACAGTTAGGTATTGGTCAACTTAAGTAAAAAAAGAAAAATGAATCAGCTGATTACAATCTAAATGTCTGGTAAATACAATGTAATGAGAAGTCATAATCTCTTGGCTTGTTTTGTTACAACCACATTTTGCCTCGTTCGTTATTTGAGTTTTTGCTCTTAAATATTTTCTCTCACAAACCCAAAAATGCTCTTTTATCTATCTATCTATCTATCTATCTATCTATCTATATATATATATATATATATATATATATATATATATATATATATATATATATATATATATATATACACACAGTACTGTGCAAAAGTTTTAGGCACTTGTGAAAAAATGCTGTAAAGTAAGAATGCTTTCAAAAATAGACATGTTAATAGTTTATATTTATCAATTAACAAAAGAAAAATCTACATCAAATCAATATTTGGTGTGACCACCCTTTGCCTTCAAAACAGCATCAATTCTTCTAGGTACACTTGCACACAGTTTTTGAAGGAACTCAGCAGGTAGGTTGGCCCAAACATCTTGGAGAACTAACCACAGTTCTTCTGTGGATTTAGACAGCCTCAGTTGCTTCTCTCTCTTCATGTAATCCCAGACAGACTCGATGATGTTGAGATCAGGGCTCTGTGGGAGCCATACCATCACTTCCAGGACTCCTTGTTCTTCTTAACACTGAAGATAGTTCTTAATGACTTTCGTTGTATGTTTGGGGTCGTTGTCATGCTGCAGAATAAACTTGGGATTTTTCTTCTGTTCACTCACTTTGCATTTAGTTAATTGATAAATATAATCTATTAACATGTCTATTTTTGAAACCACTCTTACTTTATAGCATTTTTTCACACCTGCCTAAAACTTTTGCACAGTACTGTGTGTGTGTGTGTGTGTGTGTGTGTCTATATATATATATATATATATATATATATATATATATATATATATATATATATATATATATATATATATAATATAACAGAAAAATTTTAAGTATTGGGGGGGGGTTGAGAGGCCAGAAGTAAAATGAGGGGAAGTGAAAAATAAGTTTGTTTTAAAATATAACCACAAGCAGTTTCCATTGTGTACATAGTAGAAAAAATATAGTGTTATACATCCCCATGTGTTCATTCAACTGTTTAACTAATGTACCTGTAATTTTCCTTTTCATTGTTAACATCCTGACAACTTTTTACAGGGCAAACATTAAGTATGATAATAATGACATCTCTTCAGCAATGCAAAACTCATGCCTCTGCAAAGTGTGATTTAGTATTATTCAGCTGAATTCATTTAGAAAAAAGCATAAACTAAGTGCAGAAAGGTTTTTATTATTTCCGTGAAAATCATAGTGTGCTACATCATTTTGCCAGCAAATCATTACTTTGTATTGTGAATTTTTGTCATTATTTCCTTTTTCATTTTATTACTGCTTTTTTTTTTTTTTTTTTTTTTTAACATACCTGTAGCAGGGTGATTGCCTTGCACAGGGGGAAATTAATGTTGGTGTAATTTATATGTGAAAACGGGTTTGGTTTGGAGTTACTATATTTGATCAAATGACTGCTTATTGAAATTTGCTGCCTGCCTCTGTGTGTTACCATCATTGGTAGCGTCACATGACCCGTTTGTTTACTTTCTGTTTTTTGTTTAATAAATCATGCACACCTGTACCGACGTTTCACTCCCATGTCTCCCTGTCACAGTACCGTTTAAATGTTGATCAGTGTGAAGGAATCTTCATAAAAGAACTATGTATTGATATTCAATTCAAATTTGCCATTTTGTTATTATTCTGATACAGAAACATGCCAAACCCTATTATAGTGAACACCTTGATATAAAGAACATTTCTCCAGGTCCTATGGGGGTTCTTTATAGTGAAGTTAGAAGTATATATATATATACTAGAGACTAGGTCTGACATTACAATTTTCCCTTTCCAGTCCTATGTCGGACCCTGTCTGACATCATCAAAAAGACATCAAGCGCAGGTCTCTAGTGGTTTCTTTCTCTAGAAAAGGGAGAGAAAACCTTTCAATGGCCGAATGAGACCGATAGAAGCAGAGAGAAGCCAAAGAAAGAGGTGTATCTGAGCAATACACATAGCCCCTATACCACAGAGATAACACAGACACAAACAAAGAAGATAGCTGCTTCCGCATCCATGGTCAAAGAATATCACAGACATTTGCAGAGATTTTTGAGATGTTATAGTAATGAAATAATGACTTGGATTGCATTATTGAGGAGTTTGTAATAAAACGAGTGATCTGGAGAGGATTTATCAGTATTGTGGCAAAGTGCCGCCCCTGTGTGCATTTTGTGTTGTATATTGCGTGTTAATGTTGGTGTATAGTCATTGGTATATGGGATATAAACGGGTCTGTGTAACACAAGTGTTTAAAATGTATATTTGTATTTAGGCAAGAGGATTGCACAGCACAGCACTTCACCTACAAGTAAAGTACAAGCAGCTTGTTTTCACTCACCCGGGGTTGTGTGTTCGGTGAGTGGAGAACGGGATTGGAGACAGAGGTAATAATTAGATGAGTAATAATAATAGTAGTTAAAAAATATCTGCTCACTACTATTATTATTATTATTATTATTACTCTTCTTCTCTTTACCTCTGTCTCCAATCCTGTTCTCCACTCATGGAACACACAACCCAGAGTGAGTGAAAACATGCTGCTTTTATGCAGCTGTACCGAGACTCAATTGCTAAATCAATCATTCAATTGGAGTCACGGTACAACTGCACATGAATTAATAAAGTGCAATTCCCTGTGCTCACATATTATTACATTTTACTTGCACGTGAAGTGCTGTGCAATCCTCGTGCCTAAATACAAATATACATTTTTAAACACTTGTGTTACACAGACCCGTTTATATCCCATGTACCAATGACTATACACCAACATTAATACACAGCATACAACACAAAATAAACACAGGGGCAGGCACTTTGCCACAGTATGCATGACTATGAAGAGGCTTGTTAAATACAGTGAACAAGGAGTGGGGCTTAGCTGGAGATGCAGTAATGAGTGTCCTTTTGCCATGCAGTGCCTTTTGAACCTGTTTTACTCTGAAAAAAATCTTTTAAACAAAGCATGTAAAATAAATTGAACCTGACGCGCCTGACAAGTGCTAAATAAATGGACCGCTAAGGGTTAATGATGTATTTTATAATGTGCCCAGTAGAACATGCCTCAGTGAACATGCTATATCACTCCGTCGGGTCTTAGTGTTTGGGAGCGAGCGTATCACATTCCAAAAAATCAGAGGGAAGCTGTCCAGAAGGAGGTGAGGAGCATGCTGGAACTTGGAATGATTGAGACATCGCAGAGCGAGTGGTGTAGTCTAGTTGTGCTGGTGCCCAAACTGGACAGCATATTTGAAGGAGACAAAGCCATATATTTTGATTTTGTTATGGGCAATGGGTGTGTGAAGCTGGCCACCTTTATAGTCCAGACATTATTGGATGCTCCGGTTCTGGCAACCAAAACCCAACTTAGATTGCTTTTGGGATTAACTGGTTATTACCGTTGTTTTCGTTCATGATTTTTCTACCATAGCTACTCCCCTTACCGATCTCAGAGAAGAAGAACACTCCCAATAAGGTTGGACTCCATTGTCAAGGGGTTTTCGAGACTATTAAAAGGTGCTTGAGTCAAGCCCTTGCTTTAATTAACCAGATTTCAGGCAGTTCATTCTCCAGACTGACGCATCAGAGGTTGGTCTAGGGGTGGTTCTGCCCCAGGAGAGAAACGGTATAGAGCATCCCATCCTGTACATTAGACGGAAGTTACTGTCCAGAGAAAATAAATATTCTTTAATTGAGAAAAAGAATGTCTGGCAGTAAATGAACGATGGACAAATATTATCTCCTAGGACAACCCTTTTTGCTAATCACAGATTATGACCCTTAAAGTGGGTAAATACAACACAAGATTTATAAGCCAGGACCATGCGGTTGTACCTGGCACTCCAGTCCTTCTCTTACCAGGAGTTGCTGGACGGTGATATCTATCACACTTAGACAGCACCATCTTGGTGAGGGAAGACAGCACTAGTGTGCAGGTTTCCGCTACTCCATTCAGCCAGTAGTAGAAACACCTGACAGCTAGGGGATTGGTGTTTGGCTGAGTGCAAGGATGGGCTCTATGTACTAAAATGAGTGTACTGTTTCATTGCTCTCAGTGTTGGGGTGAAATATGTGAGGAGCGTGACAGGGGTACTGTTTTTACATTTTTGTTTACATTCTACAGAATGAACCAAGGAGGCAGACCTGTCTGCCAGGGTTACAGGAGGATTGGGATTATTTCAGGACACAATTGGGTATTTTTTTTTTTTTGTTTGGGGATTTGAGCACCACCAACTGCCCTCACCTAACCTCATTTTAAATATTGTAAAATAAATAATAATAAAACGAGAATTTTGAATTTCTTCATAAACTGTATTGGACAGGAGTTTGTTCTCTGCACCCACAACATCTGGCCCTCAGCCACTCACAGTTTAGATTTAGGTCCAGCAACATTAAAGAGAATGATATTGTTTAACTTTTTTGTACAGTAAGGTATAGAAACTGAAGGTATTAAAGACAGGACATTGCAGAGCTAACAAAATGGGCAAGCAATTAAAGGTTATCTCAGGAAGGATTGCATAAGTGGGATTGTGACAGGATAGCCGGGTGTCTAAGGTGGTTAGGAGGTAGAAGGAGATGCAGAACCTACAAACTATCACAGTGAGTTTGAAATAAACACATGAGCTTTTGTTCTGATCATCTAGCTCCAAAAACCTCTCCTACAGGTGCTTCCCCTAATGGGGTTTTTGCTCCCTTTTATGTCATGTGGCTGCTCCCAAATAGTACAAATGATCTAATTTGGGAACAGCCACATTCTCACATGTATTTGGCAAGGATAGGAACTGACCCTATCCCTGGCAACCACCACCACCACCACCACAAACACATAAACAATACTTATTCCCAGGTAGGCTAGGCCCTGCAACGGAGATTGTTTTCCAATCTTAGTAGGTTGTACCATTTTAACCCCTATAACTGCCATGCAGCTGTCAAAGCATAGGACT
This sequence comes from Polyodon spathula, assembly GCF_017654505.1. Taxonomy (NCBI): domain Eukaryota; kingdom Metazoa; phylum Chordata; class Actinopteri; order Acipenseriformes; family Polyodontidae; genus Polyodon; species Polyodon spathula. Next base: position 72,792,652 of record NC_054534.1, read on the forward strand.
TGCTCAACATGCATTGTGAAATAATTTGTTCTTAATTCTGATTTCCTTTCAGGATGGAGTAAATAATGATATGGTTCCCACAAGTATATCAGTTGCTTAATTAAGCTTAGTTTTTGACACTTATTTCTAACTAACCAGTTGTCAAAACTATTACGCATTACTTGTAGCACTGTTACTCGATACTTGTAGCACTATTACTTGTTACTAGTAGCACTATTACCCGTTACTTGTAGCACTATTACTCGTTACTTGTAGCGCAAGAATAAGGGACTTGTACTTCACGAATAGATTGCACAATAAAGAGATACATCTGCAAAATCCTTGTTAAAGAAGCATCAAAGCACTGATTGGTCACTATCAGAGTACCTGTACGAGTATGACATCATCAAGTACGAGTCCACCATACTACAAATATTCAAATTAAAGAAATGATGTAAACTGAAGGTAAATGATTTGTGAATATAGCCTGTCATTATAAGAATGGTTTACACTTCATCATAAAGTATTACCTGTCTTCTGCTGGACAAAAGACCAACTGTCTGCCAAGTCTCCATATTAGTTGAGATCCCTGCAAGTTTCTGTATCTCCTCTCTCCATCTTGATGTATTCCTTGCTTTACTTCTCTACCCATCACTTTGTCAACATTGTGTAATTGCCGTATCCATGTGATGCCTGTAAATCTTTTAATGCAACTGGGCCATTACAATGCATTTCAACAAAAATAATTAAAGTGATAGATCTTTTAAATGAGAAAGAGCCCTGGTACAATGGAAGCGCAATAACACTTATGACACAATGAAGATTAATCTAAACAAAATTCCTAATCTTAGATTAAAATATAAACATCTGTATATATGAAAAAGAAGGGGCTGTAAATTCAAAGCTTATCATTTCATCCATTGTGAAGGGGAATTCAGCTTTGCATCTGTACTGCACATTTTATCAAGGCGTATTTATTCATGATTGCAATTCTTTTGTTTGATTTCAAGAAGTGAAACATTTTATGGCTGAGGAGCAAAGCACCAGTATGGAAATCTTTTTTTTTTTTTTTGTTAATTGTTTACTGAAAAAGCAAGATTCTTATCATTGTCTTGTTCCGGTGGTCTTCAGATACATATATATATATATATATATATATATATATATATATATATATATATATATATATTATATATATATATATATATATATTATACAGACACTACAAAAGCTGTGAACTTGAACTAAAAGTGCCAACATAATTTATTATTGTCTTGTTGGCTGCAGAACATATAGAACTGTACATTAAATTATTTGCAAAGTTGCATTAATCTAATTTACAATAAAAATGTAGTTTTGATGTAGAATTGATGTATAATGTAGAATTGATTTTGATCAATTGTGAATTATTAGTTGATGTGAGTGGGGTGGGGGGAGGTGGTCGTAGGACATTATTATTACACTCCATTATTATAAATATGTTATATATCACACAGTAATACATGCTTACTTTTCTGTTACAATTCTAATATCTAAGAAAGTATAAGACCATATGTTCACAGTATTAAGAAAACAGGACAGGATGGCCGAGTAGTGATGTACCCAGACCAGGCAGCAGACAGAGACACACAAGTACTTGCGGGTGAAAAAGCGCTGGTGTGCCGTTTTTTTTTTTTTAAACAAAAATAAAAGAGTTGACAAAACACTGTTCACGGAGCAAAATTAAAAGTTCAAACAAAAACAAAAACAAACTTCAAACACAAACTGACATCAACAAGTACAACTGCTTCCCAACAAGAGCAGCAATTGTTTTCTTTTCTTCTTACTTTTGTTTTAGATTCTCTTTCTGCTCACTCACATTCCTCCTTCCAAACACCCACCCCGAACACAGAAAAACACCAGGTTATATAGACATGCACCTAACAATAATTACAACATTCAAAGAATAATTCAATAAACAGCTCCAGCCACATTCTCACATGTTTTTGGCAGGGGTAGGAATTAACCCCACCCCTGCCAACCTCCACAAAAACACAAACCACACAATGTATTTAAATACAACAAATCATAATACATTCTCCTGTTCCTAATAAACACCAAACAATACAGTATTTACAATACCTTCACCTGTGCTAAATAAACACAACACAACACATTTCATTTACATGCAGGGCTTTTCCTCTGCTCTACAACACACACTCATCTCTAAAATTCAAGATGTTGTCATATCAACGAAGGAACCAAAAATGTCATATTAATTTGTTAGTGTCCGTTTTTTTTTTTTTTCATCAATTTATTTAGATTATCTTAAGATAAAATTCTTGATATACACTTGGTTAGACTCAGAAGCAGTGAAGCACAATACTAAGACTTTAGGAGGGCATTGGGTGATAGGATTTACAATTAAAGAGAGAGGGTTCCCATCAAAATGACAAGACTGTTAAAAGAAAGGGGCCTCACATATTCCCCCATTCATCCAACAACATCAAGATCAAAGAGTATTTATTTGTAAAGCACAGTCATTTACTCTTATTTCATCAAAATGACTAAAGTGTTTATACAGTTGTTCTTTCTTTAACCACCTGATTTATTCAATGCTATTTCCCCTAAGTAATACAGCAAAACAAATATGGTTACGAAAAAAGTGATAATTTTAACACAAATGTTACAAGGATATTAAGTACAATGCAGTTTATAAACCAAAGAGGAATGTGTTGTTATTTGTTGTTCACACCAGGATAACGTGTTATGAGGAAACATCATGTCATTAAGAGTTTCTTAATAGGAGCAAATCTGATTCCTTTTTATGACATGCTAAACTCAATGCAATATTAGTAACAATTACACAGAAACATATTTAATTCAGTCTGTTTGTCAAGGAAAGTGTGCAACCTGCATATTTGTTTAAACATTTTATCATACTGTCTGCATATGGTAAATATATGGATTCTTTTGTATCTTAGCATTTCCTTGTAAGCATATCATTAAAAAAAATAGAAGCATTTTTCATCCACAGCCAAGTTAAAGGCAAGGCAGCAACTCTGGAAATGCAACAGTCAATGAGACTACAAAATAGTTATTTTAAACCCTATTATGTTGCAGTTACCCATACAATTTCAGGAGCACTAAACGCATTTTTTGTGCACCACACTGTGGTCTTAGGGCAGTGTACCTTACTGTTCAAACATCTGCTTATTACTACTGACTGAATTTGCCAGAATGTTCTTTTACCAGCCATTGTTTGCTGTCACTCAGGCATTGGGAGTCTAAGTAAGGGACCCTGAGTGATGGCACTCAGCAAACAAGACCACCAGTAGAGCAGTGTGTGTACATTCCACTTGCGCAATCTACAAGTGCCACAGCCTAAAGACTCTGGTTCTGTCTCCTCCAAATGTCAACATGCACTTCGGAAAAGAATTCTGAGCATTAAAAGATGGCAGCTTTACTCTGCAATGGATGAGAAGGATCTTCTCAGCATCATGTATGAGAGCATGTTCTGGGTCAGCCACTGGGACTGTGACATACTGAAATGGGACATTGAATCACACCATTGCCTTCAGTTTTCTCCTCAGTTTACCTTTGGTAAAAATCAAAAGTAAGATTCCTAACCATGGCACTTATTTTCCAGTACAATTAATTCTTTAAGTATGTAAGCAATAACCCACGACATGGTGTGCATAGGACAATAGTTTCTCCATTGCCCCACAAACTGCCTTCAAGCAGCCAGGAAACACAATAAGAAGTGTCATACTGCACTCACATTATTGTTATTGCGAAAATCGCTTTGCTGTCAGCTAATAGTAACAAAATATGTTTCCAGCAAATATGATACTAAAAGAAGGGGGAATACTACATATGTATATTTGTGCCACATACAGTATAAAGCTGGTTATGCACTGATAGCCTATGTCAAATTAAATCTGTTGAACAATGTTACATTAACATACTGAATTACATACAACTTTGCAGTTTTCCATATATTTAATGGAAAACTGACAAAAACTGAAAAATGTGAATTGTAACATGAAATACTGTACTACTATTATGGCTTTCAGTAGACTTTTGCAATATCATTTTGTAGTTTCTTTGATTACATATAAAATATTTTTTCTTTTTAAATTATGTCTCAGTCCTGAAAGTGGAGGAAACCAGTTTTCCCTCACAGCAGAAACGTACATCAGATTACAATAGTTTAAAGGTTTGTCACCAGTGGTGAGTTGACAGAAACTTGTCATACCTGTATGTTGTTTGTAACACACAACTTCAGGGCACAGTCCTTGTCAACTGCTGCCAAATCTTTATTAAATGAAGCAGAGGAAAATGTATACAAACTCAATTGTTACTCTTTCATTAACTACAGATCTGTCTTTGTCAATGTCCTCGAGGCCACAAAATGGCCCTTGCATGCCCTTTTAAAGTTCACAACAGTACACTGTATGTAACAGAGAAACAATTAAATGCCACTATAACTTAAAATTTTTAACTTTTTGAGTCTTGCAGCCCCATTTTTTGTGTGTGTGTGTGTGTTTTTGGTATTTTTTTGTGTCAATTCATGGTAAATCAATAGCAAACTAAAATTGATTTATTGCTTAATAGTATTATTTTAAAATATTATGATATAATTTTGTGTTATATAATTTAACAAAAAAATAATTTAGGGCTTGCTGTTTGCAGGCTGAGTTGTGTATTTTTCTGTCTAATTGTTTAATATTGCTATATTTTAATTTAACAAGGGTTACATTTTGTATTAATCTTGGTATATGCACTTTCACTGTTTACATATGACTTCACATTGTTGTACTTTTATTATTTTTTGATTATAAAAAAAAGGTAAAAGCCATTTTGTGTAAAAACAAGGAGCGGGGCCCAGTATTCTGCTGTGTGCCTTTCTTTTTATTACCTTTTATGATGGTCTTAAAAGCAATAGTGCAGAGCCTAGAGTTATCTGTAGCTAGTACATCATTCTTTTCTATGCCCATTGCCACATGTAAAAATGACAGCAGTTCCACCCCCACTTAATTTCACAGTAAGTGTGTCTGTGACACGTTGAATGTTCACCTGGATTGCCTTCCCAGATACAGACTGTGTCTCAGTGGTGTAGTCAAGGGTAGACTCAGGTAAACAATGTTTACCCACTTTTAATTTGGGAAATATAGCGTTTGCCCATTTTTCATATAAGGGATACAGAGTTTATTCACTTTTACTCTCCTGTGATATGCAGATCCTGAGTTGAAGACAAGATATTTTAACTGTGTGTGCCTATGTTGTGTTGCTGCGCATGAGACTGACAGCTGAGAACTGTGGTGCAAGCAGGGGGGCGTAGCCACTGGACTGTGTGTTCTGTGATTGGTTGTTTATATTCTGTTAATTATCTTTTAGGCACGCTGGACATGCAGGGCAGTGCTAGTAGCCTTCATCCTAGCCCGCAAAAGTATGCTGACAGAACGGTTCACGTGAAGCACCTGAGAGGGGAAAGAACTGTATGGAAGATAAATATTTTATCCAATGTACGTTTGCCTCCCAGTATAAGAAAATGTCTGCTGGTTCTAGATAATTATCTGCAGCTGTTTTTGGATGCTGTTTTAGAGTTAAAATCTTAACAATCATTCAAAGCCCATAAATAAACCTGTAGTCAAACTACCAGAAATCAATAAGGCCTGTGCTTAATTTACTAGTTCAGACACATGCAGACAAACAGGTACACAGACAAACAATTTGACAAATCCCCACAGTATAGTTATTTCTGAACAGAAGTATTGTTATGATAAGAATGTTTTTCTGTTTTTAAACACAGAGATAGGATCTCCTGCTATTGAATTTATTAATGTGTTTCCAGGGACATGTAACTGATTCCAAATATCTTTGTGAGTTTTACGAAGCATGAATGGAATGGCCAGTTTTATCTGATGTTTTATGTAAATATGCACTTGGCAACTACTTCTTCAAGATGGACAGCTTAAGGATTATAAAATGGACTTGCTAGGATGACCATTAACAGTGCCTCATAGATGCAGTGCTGTCAGATGCTGAAATAAATTGCGTGTTTATGAAAACTACGTAATGGGAATACATATTTATCTGTATTAACAGGCACAATGTACACCTTTTGTTTGAGTATAACTAATATGCAGTATAATGGAGTTTCTATTTCAGGTTTGAAATCAGGTCTCTAAAAATCGAGCAATCGTGTGATGTATTTTTTGACAATATCTGTTATAGAAGCATTTTATATTGTACGTTTTTGTTTTCTTTCTGTTATGGGAGACAATTCTTCTCAGCGTGACTTCTGAACACAGAGTATGAGGCACCATTGTTTGCCTCGCTTTTAGCAGGAGACTTTCTTTTAAAAAAAGATTGAGTCATCTCTTTAGTTTGGATGCACAAGGAATCCCTAAAAGCAGTAGCGACCAATAAAAAATAAAAAAGTGATTTTTCTTCAGCTGAAAGTATAAAACAAAAGAAAAACAAACAAATAAACAAACAAAAAATAGATCTAAACTCGCATAGCTCAATTGCAATGTACTCTGGGAATGTAGTTTATTGGTGTCCACTGCCCACTCTTAATCAATCATTAAAAACTACAAATCCCATTCCCTGCCAAGTTCACTGTTTTATCAGTGATGGCTACTCGTTTCCAGATAGTTTGAAAACTCGTCAAATCAAGATGAGGAAAAAAAAAAATTTGCATGTGGTTGGAGAGGTTTCAAAAGAAAATTCAGATATGTCGGCGTCTTTACAAGAAACGAGCAATGAAGGTATGTCAGAAGAGGAAAACGAACAGGGAACTTCGAGAAGGGCTGTAAATTACAGCGTGTTCACAGTTGTAAGTAGCTTGAACATACAACTTGTTAAAAGACTTCCCCTGGCTTTAGTTTGACAATGTTAAAAACAATCCATGTTTTGCACGTTTTGTCAAGATGCAGGGGAACTGATGACAGGCAAGACTGCATTTTTAACATGGAGCCAGAAGGTCAAATATGAAAATATATTAACACACAATGCTTCAAAACAACTTGCAATGTGCCCAGAGGGATACATACAGAAACATCAGTCAGACCATCCAGCTACAATAAACAGGCAAGTAGCACATTCTGAGGAAGATGCTACCAGGTAGTTAAAAATCATTTAAGTTGGAAAAAAAATTGTCCATTATAATTTTGTTGATGCAAAAATATTGAACTGCACAAGTGTTATGTAAGAAAGGAAGGAAAAGATTTGTAGATATTCAACAATAAATTTGAGCAGTTTGTGCCCTTAAATTTTTCAGCGCACTTACTTTTTTTTTTTTTTAACTTAGGCGCACATGTGCCTAAAAAAAGTTAGCGTAGAGCCCTGCCTAAACCAGGTTTCAAGACTGATGAAAAATGCTGTTAAGTTTCTCTTTTATAACTACCTGTGCTTAATATAAGAAATGCTTTGATTGCTACATTACGTTTGTTACGTTTTGTTTTATTATTGCACTCTTACATATTGGACACTATTAGGGTATATTAAATCCCGCTACTAATTGTTGGTCATAGCTAACTTGTGGATCGCGAAGCCCATAGAGATCCACCAAAATGGATCGCAGTGTTTGGTGTGTTGGCTACCACTGCCTAAAAGTATACAGTAGTCTTTGAAAATATGTGCCTCTCCTTTAACCATAATTCATTGACACAAATGTCTTCCAGAAACTAAATATGAAATGTGTAACTCATCATTTTATTTTAAGTTTGTAATGATCACTCTGCACAACTGAGAAGCAGTTGTACTGTCCTCCCTAAGGAGATACTACTGGCCCAATATCTATAACTAACTAAGTCAGCAAGAGTGACAAACAGCAAAAGCAGGGACGTCAGAGGTGTCAATTTCACGAACAAACGGTTTATTGTTGTGAACTATAATGTAATATGAAATATAAGGACAACAACTTATTGCAGAGAACAGTTACATAAGTGAAGGTACAGGGGAGTAAGAAAGTAAAGTGAACTAAACAAACATCCAAACAAAATAACACTAAATTGAAATGAATGCAATGTGAGAGAGTGCATCAGGCACCAGGTTAAGACTAACTTTCCTGTAAATAACGGTAAAGTTAAATAAAAGTGAATTGTTGTAGGCAAAGAGTCCAGCGGGTCAGTCTAGAAGAGGCTATAGGGTTATTGAATGCCCAGGAGAGTGCAACATGGTCTGTGACTACCTCAAACTCCACCCCTTCCAGATAATGCCACCATTTCTCTACTGCCCACACAACAACGAGACATTCCTTTTCGGATGTGGAGTAGTTCTTTTTGGCAGAATTCAGTAATTTTGAGGCATAGGCTATTACTTTCTCATCCTCTCCTAGCTGGGTCAGAACTGCTCCTAGTCCAACATCACTGACATCAGTGAAGACTCGGAACTACTTGTTGATGTCTGGGTGAGCAAGGACTGGAGGACTGATCAAAGCTTCTTGTAGGAGTTTGAAACTTTTCTGGAACTCTCCTGCCCATTTCCAGGGGACATCCTTCTTTTTCAAGTTTTTTAGGGGTGCAGTCATATCCGCAAACCTGGAAATGTACTTGTGGTAGCACCCTGACAAACCTAGGAACCGTTGAACCTCCTTCAAGTTGGTAGGTATGGGGTATTCTTAGATGGCTTGGAGTTTGTGGGGATCAGCAGCTACACCCTCACCTGAAACCAATTGACTGAGGAAATGGAGAGTGTGTTTGAAGAAGTGGCATTTTTTAAGAATGAGAGTTAGACTGGCCAGATGAAGTTTGTGGAAGACAGCTTCAAGGTCTTAAAGATGCTGTGCTGGATTTGACGAATAGACAATTATGTCGTCGATGTAAATGAAAAAGATCTTCCCTTGAAGGTCTCCTAACACCCTCTCCATCAGCCGTTGAAAAGTGGCTGCTGCATTTTTTAACCTAAATGGCATTATATTAAACTGATAGAAACCAAAGGGTGTGGTAAATGTCGTCTTCGCTCTACTTCCTGTGTCCATCGCCACCTGCCAATAACCTGATCGTAGCTAAATGGAGCTGAATACTGCGGCACCACTCAGGGACTCCAGGATGTCATGAATGAGGGACATGGGGTATGGCATTCAGTTTCCTGTAGACCACACAGAACCTGTATCCTCCATCTTTCTTCTCTGTGAGCACCACCGGAGAGGACATTGGGAGGTAGATGATTCGATAACTCCATCCAGAAGCATGTCTTCAACATGTTCCCTGATCAAAGCTTTTTTCAGTGGCAACACTCGATATGGTCGACCTCAGACAGGGACTTCGTCCTCCATGGAGATGGAGTGACGGGTGACTGTGGTCATTCCTAGCTGATCACTGCAGACCGATGACTACTTCTACTGGAGCTTCTGGAGTTGTAGCTCGTCTAGAGATGGTTCAGATGAAGTGATGGTCATGGTCACCTTTGCAGGTTGGGTTGGCTTAGGACCCAAGTTAGTAGGTGGCTGGCCATATGAAAGTAGAGATAGCCCCTCGGTGAAGACCTGTGCCATGAAGATTGCCATTCGTACTGTGGCAAAAAAAGAAAAATATGTTTAACACCATAATGCCTATTAACAATGTCAATCTGGGTATGAGTTTTCTCCAGGAAATCCAGGCCTATGACAAGTGGGAATGTTAGATGATGATCGTCCAGGACATAGGTGCCTGTAAACCATACCTCTCAGTGTTGAAGGTAAGTGAGATGAACTTGACCTTTGGCCTGACGGGACTGTCCATCTGTCAGCGTGAAATAGTGGTCCTGTGCATACTCCAGCTCTTCCACTGGCTGAGCTATCTTCCTCCAGAGACTTTCTCTCATCAGAGTGAAAGTGCTCCCAGTGTCCGGGACTGCAGATCCTCGGAGCTCTTGAACAGCCACCTCCATGATCAGCAGAGTCAGGCTTGCAGCAGGAGCTATATTTTTCTTCTCCTGGCTTCTCACCATGCTGACCTCTGCCGGCTTCTTGGTAGCTCCTTTATTGCTCCTCTTATCCTGGACAGCTTTGATTACGTTTGCCTTGACGAAGTACTCCCGCTGGGCACCGTTGTCTCTCTCCACCTGGGTCCTGATGCGCACCGTTCCCCTCAGACAGCTTGCCAGTTTGGGATTACAGCTGTTGAGAATCCTTCAAACCACTTCAGCCTCCTCCAAGTCTGGCTTCCAGCACAGACATAAGGCACGAAAGTCACAGACGAAGTCAAGGATTTGTTCGTCAGGCAGCTGGACTCTGGAGAGGAGTCGATCTTCTACTTCGGTCTGGAAGTCGGGTGGCAGAAAGGATTGACAGAAGGCAGTCTTGAGCTGTTCCCAGGACTGGATTCCTTTACGTTCTGCTACCCACCAGCTCTTTGCTGTGCCTTTTAGCACAGTGGACATGGTTGCCATGATCTCATATGTTGTCATGGGCCGTAGCACAAGGAATTCATTGCATTTATCCAGGTAGTCAAGGACATCACTGCTGGCCTCTCCACCAAACTCTGGGAAGTTGATCAACCCACTCTCAAAGGAGAATTGTTGCAGGGCAGACTGCCTTCCAGAGGAGAGATATGGTTTAGCAAGTAGCAGATGAGGGGTGCTGGTCTTCTTGAAGCGTTTCTTCAGCTCTTCTCCCCACAGCACATCGCGCTGTTTAAAGCTTTTCCCCATCCAGATCAATTTCATTTATGTCCTCTTGCCTTCGCCTCTCCATATCGGTGAAGCGTCCTTCGATGTAATTTCGCAGGACCTGTTCACGGTTAATGCTGCTCTCACGGAATGCAGACAGCTGAGATTAACACACAATAATATGGTTATTTTGTGCCTTGTTTCCACTGCGGGCCGGGGCTGGTGCTGGCCAGCCGTGGCCAGCCCAGGCCAACAGACACACGTTTCTGTGCTTTTTATTAATGTGGCGAAATCCTGAAGTTCTTGTCCTGCATCATTAGGTCACTGGGGGATTGTGGGAATGTATTGTGCTTTGTTTTAAAGAAACCCTTAGTAGTAGAGGTGGATGCTGCAAGTGAAAAAAGTTTTGTCACTATTTTTAGTTTTGTGCTATACACAATTGTTGACATCATTCTCAAGACCCAATTTTCCGATCCAAAAAGAAGATAGATTGAAAGTGAATCTGATAACTCCCATGTTAAAAACAGTACATAAATCTAGCACCAGTAGCAAGGAAGGCATCCTTAAACATGCAGGATTTCCAAACAGGTAACACTCGTGTTTGATCTATGCCAGAAATAAACATTTTTAACATCGGCTCAATGGAAATAAAATATTCCACATGGGGGAAGACAGAAGCCAAAACAAACAGCTATGTTTTGTCTTTGTCGCTTTTAGCCTGGGGGCAAAAAAGTATCATGATCTCTCCTGTAAACCTGTAACAAACACCAAGACCCTTTTACTCTAGAATCACTATAGTGCCTTGAATGTTTACCGAAGCACGATTACTGTTAGTAGACACAGTTATACAAAAACATCACATGCATGTTTTATCTACAAGAAAGAATAACAGCTTCGATAAGCTTCTGGTTTACTAAAGCTTTACATAAATTAAATTTGGTTTAAATGATAATATGTGAAACCCTACCTGTAGAGTGCTGTTCCATCATGGCGTTCTCCACACAAGTACTATTCAAAAGACCCTGCAGCTCATTCATGGGCCAGCACCCTAAAACACTGTACATTTATTACCACTCAGATTGTTGGTTTCTTTAATTTTTCTGTAGTCAGCCCTCAGTTTTTTTTTTACTTTGTTGTGGTGTTCCGTTATCTTCAAGGACTTTTGCTATTTTTTCATAGACTCGAATATTCCGCACAGCGCTCATTAATAGTTGCTGTATTTCCAAGTCAGCCCATACGGACAACAAACTTTTTGTCTCCTCATTTTCCCACATGCCACCACAATTTTGTTTGATGGCAGCCATTGTAAAAGGTTAAATGTAATTGTGTTCCCCTGACAGCACACACCTCCTTGTTACGTGAAGACGTAGTTCCTTTGTCAGCAGTCTGGCCACAACGGGTACGATACAGAAAAGCAGGTCACAAAAGACAGCCACGGCCGGCAGTGGAAACAAGGCATTAGATGATCATGTTTTCTTTGTTCTGCAAATATCTGTAGCATAAGAAACAGCGTTGCTTCACTTCAGTTCTAATTTCACTTGGCATAATAAACAGGTTTCATAATGATGGTATTATGATGATATGAACTGATTTTGATTTGAATGATCTCATTAAAGAGCTAGTATCATAATTTAACATCTGTAGGGATGTATGGTCATCGTTTTTTTTTTTATTAAGAACAATTTTACCTTACCTAAAAAAGTTATTGCTGTATTTTTCTTTTGTGTTGTTTCTGCAGGTTGACTAGAGCTATCATTTTGTACATTTTCGTCTTTCAAGATGGAAATAAAAAACACTAGGATAGAAGTATATCTGAACATATGACCAACTTTTAGACAATAGTTTGCATCGTAGCTGTACAAATTTAAACATAGAAACCTGACCTAAGACAGTAGTCTCTGCATATAGGAGAACCTCTTAAGGTTCACAATTTTTTCCCATTGTAAATGCTCTGGCTAAAGGAACAGGAACTTTGTTTAAAAGAACACCTTCTTGGCACGAATATCGATTAGTTCAGAACGGATATAGTACTGTTTTGTTAAAAAGCAGCTTGTGATAGCGAGGTCGTCTTGAGAGACACTGATTGGTTTAAATCTTTCCAGAAGCACCGTCATATCATTGAATTATTTTGTATTCTGATTTCCATGAGTGCACCTCTCGCTACGTAATGGCATGTAAACAAACGACAAAATGCACCGCAGCTTCTCTTGCTACACAAAGTTGGAAAAAGTCACCAAACAATTTGATGTTTCCCATTCTGGTGCTTTTTTTTTTTTTTTTTTTTATTATTTTCTTTTTTTTAAATTTTTTTATTTTTTTTTTTTTTTTTTATTTTATTTTTTTTATCACCCCCCTTTATTTTTTTTTTTTTTTTTTTAGTTACTTCAGCATTCTGTTAAATAAGTGCATGTCTTGTATATTGCTGCTGCATTTTGTAACGTTAGTAGGGGTGCTGTGTTAAGTTAGTTGGACACTTTATTAACATTAAGTTAACCCTAAGCACACATTATTTTTGCCTATGCCATTGTGATAAAATTGTGATACACCTGCCAGCTAATTTCAAAATATATAGCGATTTAAGCTTTTTGACCATGTTGTTTTGCTTTAGTTTTATTAATGTTAGTTTGTCTGGTACTTTATTATTATACTTTATTAACATACACTTGCCTATTTTTTGCTTTTGCTTATTCAGTTAATTTCATATATTGATGCACATGCAGCATGACAAGTAATACATATGTAAGTATTTATTTATTGATTGATTCATATTGTGTCTGGTGGGTAGGGAAATGATTGCTGCTCTTGAAAACAATACTTAGCAAATATAGCTCCAATTAATGTGCTCAGATAAATGAAATGACCCATTCATCAGAATACAACAAAACACACACCTTTTACGGAGTTAGCTCAATTATTTCGAACACTGGTCATGTTACAGCACTATTGTACTTGCTGGGCTTTCTTTTTCAGAGATGCATAAACCCAACTCCTGTTCTTTGAATAGGTGTCTGAATATTCCCTGCTGTCAGTTTTCTGAGCTTTGGCTACCCCATTGAGTGACAACCTTATTAAACCCTTACATGAGCAGAGGTTAGTGCCTTACAATTTTTCTTCTATTGTGCAATACATTTACTAATAAGGAATCAGAACTAAGGTGAAGTGAAAGACCCGGGGGAATGTTTAAGCATACATTATGGGTTTAGTGCTCTCTCTCTCTCTCTCTCTCTCTCTCTCTCTCTCTCTCTCTCTCTCTCTCTCTCTCTGGATTTAGAAAATTGCAGGATAACTAGATGGTCACTAAATGTTGTAGGACTATATTTAATTTTATTTATCTAAACTAATCCTAATCCTAACCCTAACCCTTAACAGGCAGTAGCAGGAAATACAGCAAATTATAGGCCATGATAATTACTCTGTAGTTCCTAATTCTGTACCAGTTTATTGTCAACTTAATATAAAGCATGACCCATTTTTAGATCACCCATACTATAGATGACACATCTTGATATGATAACACCCAATTAAGCCCTTACAATGCAGTAATAGTCTGTAACAAACCAATGATGCAACCTTTTAAACTGGAATACAAACAGTTGCCTATCATTTGCCTCATAAAAAGTGAATCCAAAAGCCTTCATGAGAAAACCTTTATTTACTTTTACTTTGAAAATACAATAGTTCTAAATTGCTACACAACATAACTAAAAACATAGTTCCTATAGTCATCTAGAGTTTTATTGTTTGATTCAACAAAATGCAAGAAAGGAAACATACAGAACCCTAAAGGGACATGGTGTGAATTAAAAAAAGAAGGCTAGTATCTCATGAGCATGCATTGCTGCTTAATACTTGTAAGAAATTGTGTTAGTCTCATTTGATTTTCTCTTCATTTGTAATTTCTCTCTCAGTCTTTGGAATACTGTCATTTCTGTAGATGAGCCTTATATTGCATTGCAGTTCCACCCACCTTCTGAGAATAAAAGCAGGATCAGGCTCCTTCATCAATGTGTCTGTCTCAGTAGTAACCTGCAAATCACTGAGACATGAGTCAGTTTACTCCTTAACATGAAGACTTTCATGGGGTATGTGACAGGGTGGTGTGGTGTGGGGACAATAAACAGTTCCAAACACTATTTACAGTCCCAAAAACATTTTATTTATCAAAACTTAAAACAATACAGTCCCAAATAATAACAAGTTATTCCACTGGTAATCCACAGTGCATCATTTGGACTCTTTAAAACCGGAATGTGGTGTGGATGTCTTGTGCAGTGCAGTGAAGTGAGGGTAGTGCTCAGGGGTTAGTGCTAGTTTTGTGGCTGCAGCTCCTGTCTGCTCTGATATTCCTCAGCAAAACAAGATCAACAAAAAAGTCGAGCTGCACCCAATCAGTTAAGTTCTTCCCCGGGAGTGTTCAATTTGGGGTTGACGAAGGGGAAACATTGCGGTTTGAGGACTGGACACTAGGTCGCCAGTGGGCCAGATAGAATTAGGGACGGTACGGGACCGTCTACTGTGTCACCCTTGCAAGTCACTTGGTATCGATGTTGAAAGGGGTTCTACCGGACTTTACTCCAAGCGGTGGATGCCAGTTCACTCGGGCAGATACCTCTTTCGTAAATGGTGTATTAATGTGTCGTTCGGAATGATACTAGTCCTATGAGGAAACATAGACATCTGTCCCACTTTCATCGCCCAGATAATGTTCAAGCAAAAGTCCATAGATATATATATATATAGATATATATATATATATATATAATATATATATATGTATATATATATATATATATAGATAGGCATATATATATATATATATATATACATACACACAGTGCCTATAGAAAGTCTACACCCCTTGAACTTTTTTTCACATTTTGTTGTGTCAGTGCCTCAGAGTTTCATGCATTTAAGTGTGGATTTTTTTTACACTTATCTACACACCATACTCCACACTGTTAAGGGGAAAAAAGGTTTTATTATATATTAAAAATGCAAAACTGAAAGATCATAATTGGATAAGTCTTCACCCCCTGAGTTAATACTTGGTGGAAGCACTTTTGGCAGCAATTACAGCTGTGAGTCTGTTGGGATAGGTCTCTACCAACTTTGCACATTTAGATTTGGCAATATGTGACTATTCTTCTTTACAAAACTTCAAGCTCTGTCCAGTTCCTTGGGGAGTGTTGATGGATAGCAATCTTCAAGTAAATCCACAAATTTTTGATTGGATTGTGATCGTGGCTCTGACTGACTTAAAGGAAATACAACTGACTTATTCAACAAGTCTGAAAAATATGACTTCAACTTATTGATGAAAATTCAACTTACTTTTTCACCTTTGCAATGAAGTTTTCCTCACACACACACACACACACACTCTGAAGCACCTTTATTAATTGGTTTATTACAGTTTCATCTTTCAGTGTTTATTCATATGTTACACCTTTAGTTTACCTCTAAAACCAATATGGGAATCAGCTGAAGCAGGAACTGTAATACTCTATTGAAAGTGACAGGCTCATGCAAAACTCATTGTCTTCTGCAGAGTACTTTAAAGAGTTGGTTAAACATACTGTAGCAGGAAACATATGTAAGAATTATTCAGTATCTCTCTCTCTCTCTCTCTCTCTCTCTCTCTCTCTCTCTCTCTCTCTCTCTCTCTGAAATAGTTTGACACAATGGGGGCTACCTTGGAGAATAATTCCAACCAGTCTACATGAAGGGATGAAAATATTAAGTTATTAACATAAACCTGGTTCGTTGAAATAGAAATGTAACCATTACCATATGGGTGTTTACCTCCTAAAGACCCAAAACTTGAATAAGATATATCAAAGCTGCTCGTACCACCTGTGATGCAGTTATGGCCCGCAGTCATGGTTCAACACAATTAAGAGAAAAAACCTAGTTTCCAGCAAATGTACTCAAACTTTTGACTGGTACTGTGTGTGTGTGTGTGTGTGTGTCTATATCTATATCTATATATATATAGATATAGATATAGATATAGATATAGATATACACAGTGCCTTGCAAAAGTATTCAGACCCCTGACCAATTCTCTCATATTACTGATTTACAAATGGTACATTGAAATTTCGTCCTGTTTGATATTTTATTTTAAAACACTTAAACTCAAAATCAATTACTGTAAGGTGACATTTGTTTTATGTTGGGATATATTTTTAGAAAAATAAAAAACTAAAATATCTTGCTTGCATAAGTATTCAACCCCCACACATTAATATTTGGTAGAGCCACCTTTCGCTGCAATAACAGCTTTAAGTCTTTTGGGGTAAGTATGTACCAGCTTTGCACACTGTGTCGGAGTGATTTTGGCCCATTCTTCTTGGCCGATTTGCTCCAGGTTGTTCAGGTTGGTTGGACGATGCTTGTGGACCGCAATTTTCAAATAGTGCCACAGATTCTCAATGGGATTGAGATCAGGACTTTCACTGGGCCACTGTAGGACATTCACCTTTTTGTTCTTCAGCCATTCCAATGTTGCTTTGGCCTTGTGCTTGGGATCATTGTCTTGCTGAAAGGTGAATTTCCTCCCAAGCTTCAGTTTTTTAGCGGACTGAAGCAGATTCTCTTGCAGTATTTTCCTGTAGTTTGCTCCATCCATTCTTCCTTCAATTGTAACAAGATGCCCAGTCCCACAGCATGATGCTGCCACCACCATACTTCACTGTAGGGATGGTGTGTCTTGAGGCATGGGCAGTGTTAAGTTTGTGCCACACATAGTGCTTTGAGTTTTGGCCAAAAAGCCCTATGTTGGTCTTATCTGACCACAAAACCTTTTCCCACATCGCAGCTGGGTCACTCTCATGCTTTCTGCAAACTCCAGACGTGCTTTCAGATTGTACTTTTTGAGTAACAGCTTCTTTCTTGCCACCCTCCCATACAGGCCAGTGTTATGGAGAGCATTGATATGGTTTATGTATATTACTCTACTCCCAGCCACTGAACTCTGTAGCTCCTTCAAAGTGATTGTTGGCTTCTCTTTGGCTTCTCTCACAAGTTTCCTTCTTGTTTGAGCGCTGGGTTTTGAGGGACGGCCTTTTCTTGGCAGTGCCTGGGTGGTGTGATGCAGCTTCCACTTCCTGATTATTGATCCAACTGTGCTCACTGGGATATCAAAACACTTGGATATTACTTTGTACCCTTTCCCTAATCTATGCATTTGTATTACTTTATCTCTAACTTTTGTAGAATGCTCTTTGGTCTTCATTTTCCTTCAGATTCACAGCCTTACCAATGATCCTTCAACAGTGGGGTTTTTATCCAGAAAATGTGACAGCAACTTTAATTGTTCACAGGTGGAGACCAATGGTAAGGTAATTGTGACCTTGTTAGGTCAATTTCTTTCATTGGTGCAAACTGGGAGCTTCCAAAGTATAGGGGTTGAATACTTATGCAAGCAAGATATTTCAGTTTTTTTATTTTTCTCAAAAATATTTCCCAACATAAAACCAATGTCACCTTATAATAATTGATTCAGAGTTTCAGTGTTTTAAAATAAAATATCAAGCAGAACGAAATTTCAATGTACCATTTGTAATTCGGTAATATGAGAGAATTGGTCAGGGGTCTGAATACTTTTGCAAGGCACTGTATATATATATATATATATATATATATATATATATATATATATATATATATATATATATATATATATATATATATATTTTATTACACACACTTAAAGAATACCCAGGTATTCTAAATGTTTTTATAAAAGCAGTTTGGAGCAAACAAAAATGTACACAGTCACAGAACTCATTGATTTTTTTTTTTTTTTTTTAAGAAAAACAAGTTATATTTCCGTGTTACATTTCATCATCCAAATTAAAAGTTCCCCCTGTTGCTAACCGGCTGCCTTTCAGTCTACTCTAAGAAAAAACAATATCTGCATTTGCTGTCAGTCAGAAATATCTGACTACGTTAACAACTAGTTAAAATCTAGATGACGAGTGACTCCAGTGAAATTCTTAGACTTACAGCAATGACTTGTGGGTCTAGTTTCATGCATCCCTACTGAAACATAAAAGGACATCATGGTACAAAACTTCAGTTTTTATTGGATTGATTTGCGTAACATCATTATGAATGGCATATGGATGGCTCGGAAACCTTGGTGTGCAGCAGTGGTCTTGAAGTATTGTTGGTTTGTGGAGGCTCCATCAAGAAGTTTCAGTGAAGAAACTGGGATTCGAAGACTTTTCTGCTTTTATTATGGAGTTCTGGGGTTTAGCACTGTGTAAACCCATGTGCACACAAGCATGGAGGGTGGATTTTCCAGAATGGAGGGAATTAATCCTTTCCTGAGTTAGATGCCACTTTAGAGGGCCTATGACTAGGTTTTGAGTGGCTTGTTTAAGATCACATCACTTAGGAAGCTGGCATAATTAGTTTAGTTCAATGTGATGGTCTGCTGAAGCCATGAGGCCAGTCAGTAGACAGGTGCAGAAGGGTAATGACAAGAATAGGGCCGAGATGGTTACCAGCTGTGAGTGAGAATGAGTAACTCCTGCGTCACCGCTAGATAAATAAGCCAGCTGCTCACTAGATCTTACCTCCGATGTGTTATTGTGGAACAAGCTAGCCTAGAGTTCATGGAATAATATCTAGAAAGCTTACATCGAACACACAGAAAGTATTGTCTGCACACTTTATAAGTATGCTTTTCCTGGTAAAAATATCACTCTTGTTGAAGTTGCAATTATGACAGGAAGAGCAATGATCCTTGCAAGTATTTTTTCCAGCCTTAGGAAAGCATTAACAACATGTTTGAATAAATTTGAAAAGTGGTGAAAGACAAGTTTAACAGAGTCTGACTAATGAAGAGATGGTGCAGAACACTGTCAGATAAAAGTTGATACTCTTGATGCATACAACTGAAAGATTTGCCTTTATATATACTGTATACCACAGCCTGTATATTGTGTATGTCCATCACCTTTTTAATGATGTCTGTAATTTATTCTAAAGACACGTTCACACGTGCCAGTGTCATGAGGAATAAGTAGACCAGAGAAAAAGTAGATCACCATCGAGAATTTAAAGGGGAGGTTCTACTGTTTCTAAGGTTTACGCCTACTAGTATCATGTCTGGAGAATTAGTAGACCGAGCCCAGGGAATAAGTTGATCAGATATATTAACTAAAAATAAATAATTTCAAATGAACTTTGTAAGTGTCATTTATATGTCTGTTTGTTTAACAAACGTCATAGCAACTCGAGATGTTTTTGTTACATATTTAACATGTAAGCAGTACTGTAAGGATAAGTATGCAAGTGATTATCAAAAAGTTAAAGCACTATTTTCAGTCATGGACAAAATTGAGCTCCATGCTGTGGTTACTAACTTAGGCCATGATGCACAGCAATCACTGATTTTATTATGCTCTTTGTTCTTTCTTTTTTTTTAATGTACTCAGCTTTCCGATAAGCCATCTCTGAGCCATCTCAAACATTCTTCAAATTCACTCACACAGCAGACAGTTGTGCCATCTACGCTGGTATAATACCATCATAGCCCTTTTACACAGCCAAAGGGAATCATGAGAGACAAACTTTCAAACCTGTCAAGTTAGCATATCGTTCTCATGGCAACGGAAAGCACTTCAACGAAATCACGAAAATCGCAAAGAAGTAGATTTGGCTATGTTTGCTTTTAATGTTCATTTATATTATACAATATAACAACCTGGTAAGGTTGTAGCAGCTTCAGGTACACTGTAGGAAAACAGCCAAGAGTGAAAATATCATGGACATTTGCCTTACATAAAGGTTGCTGTGTGAACGCTCAACTTGGGTGAGGGGAAGCCAAAACGGTGGTGTATTTTTACCTATACCACTGATGTGGCTAAATTTCCATGCGTTCTTTTTTTTTTATTGTGACATACTTCACTGCAAATATATTCTATTGTTACACACACTGCGTGTCAATTAAAAACAACACAATTTACAAAATGCGAATTTTTTTAAGATGGAAGTAAACTTTGAACTCATTATTTACTTATACATTCATATGAGCTTCACATGCAGCCTACAGCACTTAGTATTCCCAGGTGGTCTCCCATCCAAGTACTAACCAAGCCCAACAGAAGAGCTTTTTGTTGTCAGAGACGTTGCCCAGGGTTCAATGCAAGGAAGTAGCTCTTTTGGACCCCCATTTATTTACTTGAAGATATTTTAAAAGAGTATTAAAAAAAAAAAAAAAAAAAAAAAAAAAAAGCTTCACAGAGTATGACGAATGCATTCTCGACACCCAGCCCACCTGTTAGAAGGGACGAGCTCCGACCAAACTGCCTACTCTGCTATTGTCTTCTAAAAAGTAATAGTTGACTGTACAGTGCATTCAAATTAGTTCAGGGAGAGAAAGTGTAAACATGTGTGAAAAACAAGATACCTGTAAGTCACAAAAAACCATGACATACAGCATTAAAATAAAACAGGCTGAATAACTAGATCAAGTAATCAATGCATTAATTTTAAATGTATTTATTAATTAGTGACTAGAAAGCCTATCAGTAGACCTGTCAGTTTCCACTACTCTGTACTGAAAGAATGAACGTCTTCAGTGCAGTACAAAACAGTTTACTCTAATAAGTACTTCATAAATCATAAACTAACTAGAACCATGTGTTTAAAACAAAATTAAATCTGTGCCATACATACAGTATACTTTTATTAATGTCAGCATTTGTGGTAGAAAAGATACAGTATGCCATGAAATACCATGACATGCAGTATTTATGTTATTGCCACATCCGTCCATGACAGAAATAGCATGTCATGATTTTTTCTTACTGCATCCTCTAAATGTACATCTGGTATTCAGTCACGTGGGACGTCGCCTTTAATCGAAGCCCACTACAACACTACAGTGCTGGCATAGTTCTTCACACAGGCTGTTAGGATGGATCGATGCCATCTCTGAACTACCTCGCAAGGTGGTTCAGAACCGACATAAAATATGACAGCTCCAGCTGATCTGATTGAGATCAGTTGATTGAATGGGATGTTATCAAGCAAAAATCAGCCCATATAAATGGGCCAGTACATACCTACTAGCCTACTAACCCCTAAATCTATCCCCTGCACCTACAACTAACCTAATGTCTACCCCTAACCCTAATCTCAACCCCTAAACTGTGGTACTATTAAAGTCATCTTTACTATTATTTCAACACCGCTTGTTTAGCACCCTTTAGCGGCGCTACTATACCCGACAGCTGTTAAAGCGCTTGATCCGGACCTACTCTACCTGTTGGGATGCTAGTAGGTACCTACTGGCCCATTCCTTTGGCATGATTTTTGCTTGATAATGCCCCATTCAATCGACTGATCTCAATCATTTAGGGGGTAATTCACACAGCCCAACATGCCGCTTTTGTGTCGCCTTTGAGCCGTGATAATTCATGTATGTGAAAAGGGCTTAAGTGACCTTTATTGCAATTAAGCAAGTTTTGTTTTGTTTTTACTTTTAGTCTTTATTACGGTGATTTTACTTGAATTCAGAAGATGTTCTTCGGTTCGAGTTGCATGTAAGACATTATCAGACTAGGAAGTGCCATCACCAGGAAACTTAATTGCAAGTTGCTGATCACAAAATAATAGTGGCTCTTGGCAGGCAATTAAACTAAACAGAAGCTCCTAAACTTGGGTAAAAGCACAGACCAAAAAAAAAAAACAGCGAGACAGTAAAAAAAAATCCCCAAAAAAACAAAAAGCAATTTACTCTTTAAGTGCAATCGGGTTGTATTGTGACATATTGTGTGGTTTGTTTACAATATATGTACACAATTGCACAATCCGAAAGAACATTAATAACATTCAAATTAGGTGACTTGATGATAAACAGTTCCAGGAAAAAGCTAGGCCAGAGATTTATTCCTTGACAAACTGAACTGAACAGTGTGTTTTATGTTTGCAATGTTTTATATCCAGGAAATAAATTTAAAAAATGTAACACACAGAAATCAATCAAAAAACTTGTTTACCATTATTGAGACTGAACAATCCCCTGTGTCAAAACTGTTACAGTAGTACTGGAAGAAACAATTCTCTTTATTATTTCTTTTTTTTGAGGAACTTATTTTCGGTTGCCTTTTTGTTTTAAATTTTCTGATTTGTGCTTAACAAGCCCTACGCAAACCCATAGTTATGGCGCCCTGTAGTCTGTGATACTATGGTGGTAATCTGTCAACAAAACTGCTGTGCCAATGCCCTTAGTTGCAAAGCTTGTTACGGTTTACTTGTCATAATGTAAATATTAGCTTAGCATTCTTAATACGCGTAGCACCACAAACTCAGGTTATTTCCCTTGTAGACTTGTCTTTACATCAAGCATCACTTACAGCCTAAGCAACCCTAAATATCTACCAGTTTAAAAATATATACCATTTCTTTATCAAATAAAAAAGGTAAATAGCTGCCATACAACTTCCTTAGATGTGGTGAAAGGTGTTGTAGTTTCCTAAGGTAAACAATAAAGCACCAACAAGGTTTAAGAAATACTGCTTTATTTTTATTCTCTCTCTCTCTCTCTCTCTCTCTCTCTCTCTCTCTCTCTCTCTATATATATATATATATATATATATATATATATATATATATATATATATATATATATATATATCTGTATGCTTTTGATGCATCTCCAATGAGCGTAACATTATAGTTTCAACTAAATTGGTATTGAAATCACTGATTTTAAAAGTACTCGAATATTTTTTTTATTTTGGACGTAATCATCCTGTATGTGTATTAAATCTTGATGTAGTTTGACAACAAGTGCTGGTGTTATGTATTTATAAAAGACTTCAAAAAACAGACAAGAAAGACCTTTAGTACATTTGATGCAGGCTAAAAAGTCAATACCTTACAGTATGTTTGATGTTCTTGTTCTATTTTTTTTTTTTTATTTATTTTGGGTAACAATGGCAGTAAGATGTAAAAAAGGAAAACTAACCAACTTCCAACACCTGTGGTTTTCAAAAAAATGATTAAACACAACAAGTCTCGAAACCACCTCAGTGTGGCCATAAAGAAAGGAAACAAAACAATTAAAGCAACCAATGCTTTTAAATTGATATACTACAAAATACTGGTCCATTACTGATTATTTGCAGATAAAGGAAAATAAAAATGCAGAGAAATTCACAGGTGCTTGGATAATCTGTGGATAGTAGCTCCATTAAAAGAGGGTCTGCTTTAAAGTCTGTTTTATGGGACACAAATTTCTTATCCAAAACAGATCAATATCCATATTTCCACATCTAAGTGTATCTGTCATATTAAGCTCTTTTGATGGTAAAAAAAACAAAATCACACACACACAAAAAAAAAAACAAAAAAAAACTACGATAACTAAGATTAACAATCACATCTTTACATCATCAGCAAATGCTGTAAAAAAAAGTTTTGGTTTCCATTATCTTTGGGTTTATTGGTTTAGTGTGTGACTTGGTGTCTGTCATTCAAGGAAGCGCAATCAACAAATCTCTCATATCAGTATATGTATGTTTGTGCTATTCTGGAAAACAGTCAAAAACTTTTATTAAAAAAAAAAAAACAAACAAAAAAACAACAATGCCTCTAAAATATATTAAAAAAATAATGTTAGTGCAAGGAGTGGGTCTGATATTTAAATCATTAAAGAGTAACCATGGTGTATACATTTTGAGCACATTTACTTCATTTAAATGTATAAATCTACATTATTTGTGTTTACTGTAAGTAAACATGCACAAAATGTAATCTGCTTGCTTAGTTACAGAGCTTTAGCAGAGATGTACTCAATGTATGTAACCCCCTGTGCTGCTGGAAAAGCTTGCATGCACTCTTTGTAATGTAGTGCAGGGTAAACAGTATTTATTATTTATGCTTGGTTTTCCAGAATCTGAACCAGTACAGTATATTATCTGGGTTTAATTTGTGTGTAAGCGTAATGGCTTGAAATGCAAGAATAAACTCAATAATTTTACAATTATTAAATTTAATTTAAAAAAAAAACAAAAAAAAACCCATAATGATTAAACAAAAAATGTATTTAAAAAAAATAATTTTATTTATTTATTTATTTTTACTGCAAAACTCCCATCATGGTCATCTGCCAAATATGGACACTATCGCTCAATAAACACAAGTTCACGTTTTGCTAATGATTCGATGATCAATTATGAATACTTTCTAAATTTGCTGTCCACATACCTTTTAATTTTCCTACTTCTAATTAAATGTATCCAATCACAACATAGTACTTGCCTAGGTGAATAAAATAAGTTAATAAAATGAAAACTATACTTTGCAAACAACTATTTGAAAACAGTAAAGCATTTTCTATGTCTGGGAATTTCAATAGGCTTTGCATTCTTATTAAACCGCAATAGATACAAAACATCCCACTGAACAGCATATGCACACAAAGGACAACGTTTCCACCATTTAGGTGGACAAAAAAGGGCCAGGTCTCCAGAATAAGCACATCACTGTGGAGATGGACATGCTTGTTAAGATCGTAATCTGATTTCATTCAAATTTTGTGTTTTGGGCTCAGCCTCATCTTAATTTTATGCCAAAAAGACTGTTAAGACAATTCAGTTTTAGTACAAAAGAGTGCAAATAGGAAAATGAAATGTAACCTTTGACCTCCTGTTTCTTTTATTCAATAATTAATTACATTTTTGCAAAGTGCAGTAGTATTGTAGTTTTTTGCTGCTGAATATCTATATATATATATATATATATATATATATATATATATATATATATATATATATATATATATATATATATATATATATATATACACACACACCAAATGTACCAACAATGCTATAGTTTAGGTTAGTGCTACTTCCTGGTATGAAATCACTTTCTTTGTTGTAGTTAAATTCCATACCAATGGACTAGCTGTAAGCAGATTATGTGGCTTACTTAACAGGAAGCAATTAGATACCAGAGACCTTTTTTTTTTTTTTTTTTTTTTTTTTTTTTTTTTTTTTTTTTATCTACAGCATTTTATTTACAAAATATGTATCTAAAATTAAGAGGGAAAGAAACAGGCCAAGTACCAAAAGATCTTAACAGAAGAAAGGGAACAGTGATAAGTCTTATTGCTAATACAATGTAACAGTACAGAACGTAGACACTGGTAAGTAAATTTTCTCTTTAATAATAGATACTGAGTAAAATCCTTGCTTGCCTAAATGTAGCCTAGCAGAGGAATGGTAAGGTGCTATAAAAGAAGAATTGAAATAACAAAACAACTTTTTTTTTTGAGAATGAAAAAACTTATGCACCAAGATTAGAGAAGTAAATGAATAATCTAATTGTGCAAGTGTCTTCTTGAAGGCTAGGCATTCAGTTCATCCTGTTTACTTTGAAAAGGCTGCAACAAGGACTTTACATGACCTATGACAACAAACCCCAAAAATCTGAAACATGTCTATTTAAGACTTATTTCTAATGTAGACTAAAATCCTGAAAGCCAACTACGAAAGCAATCCATATTGTATACCAGCAGGCTTAAACAGCAATGTCTCTCACCATTGTATACACTGAATATATGAAAAGATCACTTCTTACCAAGCGTGGTACAAGGTAATTAAGTTGTGTAGAAAGGAAACATTTTAACAAATGTTTGCAGAGTGAATAGCTGCTTAAAGACTAGAGCAGGGCTGTCTGACAACCTCTCATGCTATTCATATCCATGTTGTGACATTGTAATATACTATAGCAAATTTAAAGGGTGCTCTATGCCAAGCAAAGATGGTGTTGACATAACTTTATTACAACGGCAGTGTAGAGCAACGTTTAAAGCAAAACATGTCTTTAACTATCTTGAGGTATTTTACAAAGTTCCCATGATTGTAAAAGGATACCACTTCTTTTTAACAAATATACATTTCCGTGAGTTGGATTAACTGATGTTTACATTGAAACAAATGTAAGGGGTGAAGTAAAATGGGGAAACATTTGTATTAATGGCAGTTATAATGAATTTAGATCATTCAGTAAGATTACAATAGATCTTTTGAGATTTAAAGAAGGATGTAAGATTGTTGTTACAAAGTTTGAATACATTTTTAAAGGGTAAGCCACTGCATAGTTTTCTAAAGCTCTGTTCACTAGTCTTGTGTTTTTACCACATACTTTCCTTTGTCTTGCTATTCCTGTATCATTGCAGTATAGTATCATAACACTGATCTAACACAACTGCATTGTTGCCGTGGTGTTGGAAGAGGCAGTATAGTATCATAGCACTGATCTGACACGACTGCATCGTTGCCAACCTGTGGAAGAGGCAGTATCGTACCTATATGGTAACAGGGTACTGGGAGACAGTCAACATGGTTTTAGGAAAGGGAGATCGTGCCTAACTAACTTGCTTGATTTTTTTGAGGATGCAACATCGATAATGGATAATTGCAAAGCATATGACATGGTTTATTTAGATTTCCAGAAAGCTTTTGACAAAGTCCCGCACAAAAGATTAATTCTCAAACTGAACGCAGTTGGGATTCAAGGAAACACATGTACATGGATTAGGGAGTGGTTAACATGTAGAAAACAGAAAGTACTGATTAGAGGAAAAACCTCAGAATGGAGTGTGGTAACCAGCGGTGTACCACAGGGATCAGTATTAGGTCCTCTGCTATTCCTAATCTACATTAATGATTTAGATTCTGGTATAGTAAGCAAACTTGTTAAATTTGCAGACGACACAAAAGTAGGAGGAGTGGCAAACACCGTTGCAGCAGCAAAGGTCATTCAAAATGATCTAGACAAGATTCAGAACTGGGCAGACACATGGCAAATGACATTTAATAGAGAAAAGTGTAAGGTACTGCACGCAGGAAATAAAAATGTACATTATAAATATCATATGGGAGATATTGAAATTGGAGAAGGAATCTATGAAAAAGACCTAGGAGTTTTTGTTGACTCAGAAATGTCTTCATCTAGGCAATGTGGGGAAGCTATAAAAAAGGCTAACAAGATACTCGGATACATTGTGAAAAGTGTTGAATTTAAATCAAGGGAAGTAATGTTAAAACTGTACAATGCACTTGTAAGACCTCATCTTGAATATTGTGTGCAGTTCTGGTCACCTCGCTATAAAAAAGATATTGCTGCTCTAGAAAGAGTGCAAAGAAGAGCGACCAGAATTATTCCGGGCTTAAAAGGCATGTCATATGCAGACAGGCTAAAAGAATTGAATCTGTTCAGTCTTGAACAAAGAAGACTACGTGGCGACCTAATTCAAGCATTCAAAATTCTAAAAGGTATTGACAGTGTCGACGCAAGGGACTTTTTCAGCCTGAAAAAAGAAACAAGGACCAGGGGTCACAAATGGAGTTTAGAAAAAGGGGCATTCAGAACAGAAAATAGGAGACACTTTTTTACACAGAGAATTGTGAGGGTCTGGAATCAACTCCCCAGTAATGTTGTTGAAGCTGACACCCTGGGATCCTTCAAGAAGCTGCTTGATGAGATTTTGGGATCAATAAGCTACTAACAACCAAACGAGCAAGATGGGCCGAATGGCCTCCTCTCGTTTGTAAACTTTCTTATGTTCTTATGTTCTTATAACACTGATCTAACACAACTGCATTGTTGCCGTGGTGTTGGAAGAGGCAGTATAGTATCATAGCACTGATCTGACACGACTGCATCGTTGCCGTGGTGTTGGAAGAGGCAGTATAGTATCATAGCACTGATCTGACACGACTGCGTCATTGCTGTGGTATGGGAAGACTGTGTATTTGCAGACCAGGTGAGAGAATGGCTCAAAATATTCAAAAGTATACTGTTATATGAGGAGGAGGTTAAATGTCAGCAAATCTTGCAAAGAAAATGTACTAAATGAAATTTACTGGTTGCATAAGTATTCAGCAGCTTAAGTCAGTACTTGGTAGAAGCACCTTTTGCAGCAATTGCTGCTTTTTCTGGATAAGTCTCTTCTACCTTTACACAGTAGGATGGTGACATTCTTGGCCATTCTTCATGGGAAAATTGCTCCAGTTCTGATAAGTTTGTTGGGGATCGCCGATGGACTGCATTCTTCAAGTCTAGCCATAAATTGTCGATTGGATTCAAGTCAGGACTTTGACTGGGACACTTAAGAACATTAATTCTCTTTTTGTTCCACCACTCCAGTGTGGCTTTGGCTTTGTGCTTCGGGTCAGTATCCTGCTGAAATGTAAATAAGATCCCCAGTTTTAGAGTCTTGGCTAACTCAAATTGGTTTTCCTCAAGGATTTGCCTATACTCTGCACCATCCATTCTCCCCTCTATCGTGGCAAGCTTCCCAGTCCCTGCTGAAGAGAAGCATCCCCATAACATGATGATGCCACCACCATGCTTGACAGTTGGGATGGTGTTGACTAGGGGATGTGCAGTGTTGGGCTTTCGCCAGATATAACGCTTGGAATTTAGATGGAAAAATTACATTTTTGTCTTGTCTGACCACAAAACCTTTTTCCACATATCTGCAGTATCATCTACATGCTTTTTCGTAAACTCCATACATGCTTTAAGATGCGGCTTTTTGAGTAATGGCTTTCTCTCTTGCCACCAGTCCATACAGGCCAGCTTTGTGTAGGGACCGGCTTATTGTTGATGTGTGAACACTGGCTCCCATCTCAGACACAGAACCTTGTAGATCTCTTATGGTCATTGTTGGCTTCAGAGTGACCCAGACAATGCCCAGACAACGAGCACCATGGACTGTATCAGAGACTGCGGAGAGGGATGGGATTGTACTGTAAAATAACTGTTGGTGCCTGTGTCAGCGGGTGCGTGTTACCTCTCACTTCTTTCTCTTTTATGTGTGTGCCTTCTTGAAAAAGCCCGTTTGCAGCTGATTGTCTGTGTGTGTGAGAGCGGAGCAGCACGTCTTCGAATGGGAAGAAGGAACCGACCACAGGAGCCAATGGTGTGCTTTTGTGGAATGGACCAATGGTGTAGGGCATGGGTGGAGTTGCAATTATAAAAATGGTCACTGCGCTGCCGGCTGGTGTGGTGTGTGTGTGAGCAGTCTGAAGAAGAGCTAATTCATTTATTTTTCTGAGAGAGCGCTTTTCGACTGCACAATATCTCTCATGTCTCATTTCATCCCACTGCTAACCCACATAAAGCTGAACACCTATATATATATATATATATATATATATATATATATATATATATATATATATATATATATATATATATATATATATATATATATACAGTTGTTGTCAAACATTTACATACCCCAATGGAAATGTTTAAGTTCTAGAAATTTCTCAAAAACAAATAATTACAGGAACAATCTTTTGCAGCAAAAGTTTTGTTTTTGTGGATGAGGAAAAAGTTTTAGATTTCTATGATTATTTATTTCAGCTATTTTTTTGCAACACTCCAAAAATGCTAATTCAAAAGTATTCATACCCTTTGATGCTATGATAATATTGCCTACAGTGTGCTATAAATTTCAATATGATAATGCAGAACTTAATTCTAGAAAAGTCTAGACAATCCTGGATTCTTAGAGAGTATTAAATGGTCATGGAATGATTACTGTCAGTACCAATAAGTATATGTGGGAGCAAGTAAAGAGCTATCTGAAGACCTTACGCAGAACATTATTAATTGTGCTAAAGCTGGAGAATGATACAAGAAGATTTCCAAGCATTTGAGTGTCCCAATTTCAACTAGTGTTTCTATTATCAAAAAGTACAAGACTCATGGTACTGTCACAACACTCCCTCGGTCTGGAAAAAAGAAGGTTCTTTCACCAAGAATAAGTAGTAGAATTGTGAGGAAGGTTAATAACAATCTAGGATTGACTGCCAAATATATTCAAAGTGAATAGCCTGAAGTGGGGCCTAGATTTCCATTTCAACCTTAGGTCAAATATTGCATGGTGAAGGTCTCAATGATCGCAGGCCAAGGAAAAAGTCTCTTAGGAAAATATCACAAGGACAATCACTTAAAGTTTGCAAAATGGCATTTGAATGAAGGATATAAGTTCTGGTCAAAAGTTTTGTGGAGTGATGAAATAAAAATCTAGCTATTTGGTCACGCTGACAGTTGTTATGTTTGGAGAAAGACTGGTGAGGTGTACAAAGAAAATAACACCATACCTACTGTCAAGCATAGGGGTGGTAATATCGTTCTATGGGGCTGTTTTGCCTCCAACAGCATGTGAAATTTAGTTCCTATATATGGTAAAATGGATTCCATAGCATACCAAAAAATATTGGCCAATCATCTGAAACCCTCCACTGCAAAACTTGGTTTAAAGCAAAACTGGACGTTCCAACACGACAATGATCCAAGCAGTTATCAAAATCTACCTCAGGATGGTTAAAGAAGAACAAAATCAAGGTTCTGGAATGGCCGAGTCAAAGTCCCAGTCTAAATCCAATTGAGAATCTTTGGTATAAGTTAAAGAAAGCTGTGCATGGGAGAAGTCCTTGGAATTGAAATGAACTAGAACAATTTTGTGTTAAAGAATGGTAAGAAATTGCTAAAGAATGGTGCCAAAAGCTCATTGACAAATATCCTAATCGTTTAAAAGTGGTTATTATTGCTAAAGGTGCCTCAACTAGCTATTGATTTCATTTTCCTTGTCAGGGTATAAATACTTTTGAATTCTGTAATGGCAGACAACTTTTTTTTTTTTTTTTTTTTTTACCACGTTGTAGTACTTTAGGGCTTAGTAATCAAATCAACAATGTTGAATTTCCTTACAAATAAAACCACAGCCATACTAGCGTACATTTCCTTTCTGTTGGGCTAGGTTAACTCTATAAACATTGAGCTGATTGCTGACTGTCTGTTGAGTGCACACATGGCTAATTTACATATTTAAATAGAAGGGTATTGGTTACTTCAGTCTGGGCTAAAAAAAAAATCTCAAAGATTGTCATTGTATGATGTTGTCTCTTTTAAAAAAGGGTAGTATTTACTAGATAAGTTTAATATATGGAGTTGAAATGTTCAGTGTTAGTAGTTTAATCAGTTCAATGTTTTATCTGCGTTTACATTTTTAAATGATAGCATTACTGAGTTGAGCAGGCATCTGAGCTGCCCTACTTAGACAGTGAAGTCACCCACTTGTTCTGCCCTGGAGCTGGAGCAACACAACTGTTACCATTACTTGGAATGCTTGTATGTGTTCATTATTAAGTAACTCCTTTGCCGTGTGAGTGTATTACCCTAAGCCTCCACACCAGTAATTATTAATAAAAACAAAAGCATGATATTATTATTATTACTATTATTATTACAAACATGGATCTGGCTGGATTTGATACCACACAAGGCACAAAAGAATTTACAATGCCTCATTGAAGTGTTTAGTGATAAAATCTTAGTTTAATAATAATAAAAAAATAGCCTGTATTTGAAACTTTAAAAATCTGTTTTATCTATACACTTCTGCAATTGCAAGAAATGCATGCCTTTGTTGAGAACAGCTTTTTGATTTTGTTTTAAATTGGAACCTTAGTTTTGTTTTTCAGAAGCATAATGTGTTTTTGGACTCTTAATTTTGACTCGTTTCAGCATACTTATTGGAGTCTGGAGTTTGATATAATTTTACATAGCATTTTTAGTTGGTGCATTTTCACCATGTTTAACTAATTGTATTTTATTTTGTTTGTTTAACAGCAGTTTTCCATTTACAGTAATAATAATAATTAGAAAGACCACAGGTATATTTTGACCCTATCTCAGATGGGGGTATGCGGTAGACTAGATTATTGGAAAGGGGTACAGGACTTAAAAAGTTTGAAAACCCCTGGTCTACATACTGTAACACTGAGCGCATTGTGAGGGGAACAGGATTCGGGGAGACCAGATGGGATTTGAACTTGCTGCTTTTAATAACTGAACTTAAAATGAAACAAACAGCAAATCCCTGTTTGGGCCGGGGTTCACACCAAAATAATCAAATTAAACTAATGCCCTCACTCACTGCTCTTCCACTCGTTTTTATCTTCTCTCACTCATGCTCACTGCTTCTTCTCTCAGTCACTTGCAGACACACTTTGGGTTCTTCTCACTGCTTCTCAGGTAAGGGCCTCACTTCTAGCTTCACACTCTGTCCCTCACAGTGGCTCGCTCTCGCCCTCCCCCCTCTTATTCCTAATTATAGCCGGGGGAGGGTTCCGCCCACCATGCATACGCACATACACACACACTAAGGATGTGCTCCGTACCCTTACAATACACATAACACTAAACAAGATTATGACAGGGCAAGGAGCCCTGCATATGAAAAGGGTGCAGGGCAAAACATAAAAGCCTGCAGCTCTCTGCAGTCTGAGTGGGAACCAACCATTCTAGGAACAGCGATAGCAAATGCCCAGCCTGACCTATGATTATTTTTTGGTGTTCGTGATTAGTTTTATTTAAACTTTTACTTTTTCGCTCTGTGAGCGAAGTGTTTTTGTTTAAATATTTATTTTATTTTTGTTTGAAAATAAACGACACCGCAGTTACCTTGCCTTTGTTTTTGTTACAGCTTCTGGTCTGATATGACCACACGGCAACCCTGTCACAGAGCCATTACAAAGAAACAAGACAAAAACATTGTCCAGGACGATGCCATCGCCAGGGTTGTTAATATATTAAAAGTAATTATTTTTACATGAGCTTTCATATTCTTTATAAACACATACTCCAGACCAAGGCCAACTTGCCCAAAAGGAGCACTGAATCACTGAGAAACATCTAATTATTCTGGACAATTTAAAAAGTATAAACTCATATAATAATATTAATGCTGTTTGATATATAGAGGCTGAATAGTCGTGGCATAGTTTAAAAGATGTATCACACTGTTTTAGTGCCCTGTCCGGACAGTTTTGTCTTTGCCCGGCTTTCGCACACTCCCCAGATAACCTGAATGCTGTTTCAACTGTTTCACGGGATATAGATGATATTAAAAAAAAGAAATTATATGTGAAATTTGAAATTTCAGTTAAATAACAACTTCTCAGGTTCAAAAATCTAAATTTTCTATTTACACTCTTTTGTACTAAAACTGAGTTGCCTTTTATATACCATATTGTGTCTTCCAAATACATTAATTAAAAAATAAAATAAACCCTTGCTCAACTAAAATTCTATGAAAATGGCACTTAAATCTTAGAATCACAAATTTAACAGAGGATGTGACACTCTTAAAGTAAGAAATGACCTGCCTCAGAGCTGATCACTTTAATAGAGAAAGGGCGTCACAAACAATAAACCATTGGTACCACCAACATCTGTTTTTATTGTATCAGTATCTGATAGGATCTATTTGTGTTTTTTTCAGTTCTTGCACCACTCTGAACAACTAGAAATGAAGTTAATTTAGCAAAGCTTTGTGTGCTCTAAGCTCCCTCTTGATAGGAGTCAATAGTATTTGAATAGTATTTTGCACTTGTAGGTGGACTATTATTTTTTTCTCCACTTACTCCCAGACACAACTTTTTCACAAGGAAGAATTATCTGTGCCTAC
Organism: Polyodon spathula; assembly: GCF_017654505.1. Classification (NCBI taxonomy): domain Eukaryota; kingdom Metazoa; phylum Chordata; class Actinopteri; order Acipenseriformes; family Polyodontidae; genus Polyodon; species Polyodon spathula. Next base: position 72,826,730 of record NC_054534.1, read on the forward strand.
CTTTGCCTATGTTTTTAAAACGCTGTATGTCATTTGTAAAACTTTCTTAAATTATATATATATATATATATATATATATATATATATATATATATATATATATATATATATATATATATATATATATATATATATATATATATATATATCTGTGACAGAGACAGAATGATTCTTGATGATAAATCTGTCTTCCGACCTGTGAGGGTACTGTGTAAATGGAACAGAGTGCCCTGGACTGGATGGCCAGACAATTCATTCCCAGGGTTAGAAGGAAGTCGGTCATCTAAAAAGAACTGCGATACACTAAATCATCGACCTGGAAGGGAAATGACGTGGCAGCCGCGGATTGGAGGAGCGGTTGCACTAGTTAACCAAGCAGACGTAGCAAAGTGATCTGTTCCTTTGCATGGTTACGCTGAACCGGAAGGAAAACGTGGGTTGTTATCATGAGTGCTTTGTATGTTTTGTCATGTCTAAAATTATTGTTTGTTGTTATTAGGCGGTTGAACACAATCCAGAGCTGTCGCCAAGGGCCAGCACTTATCTGGACTACACTGCACTATTGTTCACGATAAACTGTATTTACACCACAAGCACTAAATTACTCACTGTGGACTTTTGTTTATGTTTTGTGTTACATGTGGGTATTTAGGAAACGGGACTATTATTATTTCAGGACCAGCCCATGGATTACAACAGAGCAATACACGCTGCTGTATTGCCTGTTCTCATTGTTTGATTGTTTATTGCCATTTGTCATCAGACTTTTGGATTGTACAAATAAACCACCATTGCACCTGGATTATCGTTGTCTGGTTATTGATCACCACAGCATTCCTCCACCTTCACACTTTTAACCACTTTGCCATAGTACAAAAATAGCAGAGGTAATTAGTTACAACACAATATACTACAATGTATAAAAGGTACAACTTGTTTTCTATAATAATAATAATAATAATAATTAGAACTGCCAGGCAGTTTTATAGCTCCCAAGCCTCAGTACCAGTATCAAGCACTTAAGCAATTAATGGAAACAACACCATTTTGTCATATTTGAATTGTAACGTCACCAGGATTATGCCAAGTTGGGAGTAAGTTGATTAAATGGTTTTTGAGAAGTTGTTTGGTGCACGTTTTGATGAATTCGGTGGCAGCCAGTTTGATCGTAAAATTTATTGCAGCAACTTCTACTTCGCAAAGTTGAAACAAGTTTGGTTGCTCATAATATATGCCAAGTGTCAGATCAATCACTTCACCGGTTCCCAAGAAGATTTCCAAAGTTTTCTAAAAAAAAAAAAATGTCCATTTGGGTTCAGGTCAACACCATTTTTTAAGAGTGAGTTGTATTGATACAGTGACAGGGATTATGCTTGTGAAATTTGGAGTTAGTCAAGTAAACCGTTTGTCTACTTAGGCCGTTTTAAATTTATGATGTAAATGTACGTCTGGCGGCCATATTGTTTTACAAAACATCACCATTTTTACATATTTGTATTCCATTGTCACCAGGACAATGCCTACCAAGTTTGGAGTTTGTGGGTCAAATGATTTTCAAAGAAATGCAGTTTACTGTTAGGGGTGCATTTTAGTAAAATTTGTTGCAGCCATTTTGATAGCAACTTCTGCTTTGCAAACTTGAAGCGGGTTTGGTTGCTGATGATATATGCAAAGTTTTAGATCAATCGGTTTACCAGTTCCCAAGAAGATGATTTTGAAAGGTTTTTCCAAAACATGAGTCAGACTGCCATCTTGATTGACGCAGGAGGTTTTTTTTTACTTCTGAACTGTAATCTACACGAGATGATACCTACCAAGTTTCATGTTGATTGGCTACACTGCGTGTGAACAGGAGCAGGTTGAACTTGATGGAAGAAGAAGAAAAATCCTAACAATAGCCTTGTCAGCCGTTCTGGCTTGGAAGTCTATATAATAATAATAATAATAATAATAATAATAATAATAATATACTTAATATTATGTATTGCATGTCTTAGCCTATTCCTACCTATAATTACATTATTTGTATTACACCAAAGGCACTTAATAAAGTACTTTTGGATTCAGAAGTTGTACAGCTATGGCAAAAAGTTTTGCATCACCTCGAATTTTATAATTTGAGAGTTAGTTAAAAAAAAAAAAAAACTATATGAACAAAATATTGCTAGAGTACAGTATTTCATGTTAGACTTTGGAATGTCACATTTTTGTCAGTTTTTATTAAGTAGAGTATATAGGAAACTACAAAGGGGTATGTAATTCAATATGTTAACTAACATAACATTTTTCAGCAGCTTTCATTTGACTTTACAGAGCAAAATTAGTTGATTCTATAGGGTAATAAAAGAACATGGCCAAAGGGTCATATGCAGCACTTGAGAATATGACATACACTGCTGTTGGAAGCACCTGATAAGTTAATTAAAGTGGCAAAGGCTTTTCATGGATCAGAGACAAAAAAAAATACACCCGTAACAAAGCATTTACAATGTGGAACAGAAAGACTCCAGGGAGTAGTGCAAACTGTCTCTGAAAGCACCGTTTTGCCTCAGGGCAGGATTAAATTGGAGCCCATTTAGTACACACAAGTTTTTCCTGTCAATTAAACATCTTTCTTTTATTCGATGCACTGAACAAGTTACCAGTTTATCTTAATTCAATCTTGACAAATTTCTTGTAAAATCTTTCACTTTCGTCTCCAAAAGCTCTCTTGGCAATAAAGAGGTAACATGAGTAACTTTTCTCATCAGCTTGTAATGTTTTGAAAGCTGAAGGCTAAGTAATTTTCCAGTGCAACACATTAATGAACTATTCTCACAGTCTTGGCTTGAGAAGCTGGTACCAGACCTGAAGATAAATATACTCTCTGGGAACATCCATGTTTCTAGAAGCGTCTACATAAACCTATCCAGATGAATCAACAACCTGCACAACACTAGCTTCAGAGCTACCTGGGACATGATCTTTGCTATCTTTGAGACATAAAAAATGCATCCAATAGGGCATTTATTCCTGTATAACTGTTTTACTATCAGTCTTTAAGTAATCCATTTTGGGTGTTTAATTGCAAAAATAAAAGGGAAAACGCATTAAACAATACAAGCTTGCAATCTCATGTTATAATCTTTGTTAGCAGTCTCCTGGACTGGAATGATAGGGTGAATCAACTAGCCTTCCGTGGTACAGAGACACAATGGTATGGTTGCGAGTCAATACTGCTGTCTGTAATCTACTTGCTGATACTGGATATAAAGCTTAATCAATCTCTAATGCTGTTGTGCAGGCACTTTCAACAACTACAGAAGTCAGCACAATTAAAAATGATTCATTCTAATAAAAATCATAATAAACATAATGAAGATACATGTTTTATTGCACAAAACTATATATCAGTCCTTAAATACATAGAAGGAAAACATAATGATTGTAAGTCCTGACAAATAGAGCTGTTTAAGTATTCCAAAACTAGATTTAGTAAAAAAATATTTACCAACAAATTTTAGCAAGAAAATATTTAACAATTACCTTAAAAAACATTAACATTAAACAAACCAGTACAGAAATGCAATATAATCACATAGTGACTATCTGTAAATACTAGTAGTTAAAAAAAAGAGATTCCAGGTCTGTTATAGATCCCTCTCCATAGAACTGTAAGGATTGCCCCTAAAGACAGAAAATACACTTGCTTTTATTAAGGTTCTATATTAATGGCTCTTTATAATTAATCTTTGTTTTGCCCCTTTCCATTTGGCACACAAGGCAAACTTTCGATATACATAGGACTATTTTGAAGTGCACTACTCAATATTATTGCCATAATACAGTTTGACTTGCAACTGGATATAGTGTTAAAAATATAGCCTTGTGCTCTTTTAGATGCAATCTGTCAGCATCAATAAAAATGAGGCACCATTCAACATGGAAAATTTCTTCTGCATGTAATAAATAAAATGTAATATATATATATATATATATATATATATATATATATATATATATATATATATATATATATATATATATATATATAATTATAGCTAATATTAATATATATATATATTATATATATATATATATATATATATATATATATATATATATATATAGATAGCTATATCCATATATAGATACAGTATTCCATATCCATATATAGTCAGAAGTTGCTAAAATAAGTTATTTATTTTTTTATTTTTTACAGGATTCTTATCAGATTACATGGATTTAGCTTTTGAACGTCATCTACTTCACCCTGAAGCAAGCACCTCTTGATGATAAGCGTTTACCACTCTAGCTTTAAGATTGCCTTGGAGCCCCTTTGTTTCAGATTCCTCAATATAACTTGTCTTGGTCCCTTTTACTCAAGGGTGACTTTCAATTGCAAACAAATTATAAACATTGTTCAAATTGAAATAATAATAATAATAATAATAATAATAATAATAATAATAATAATAATAATAATAATAATAATAATAATAATAATAAAGATCCTAAAAGCTGTTTTTTTAAATATAAATATACATTTATCATTTCACTATACAAAAGCACAAATATATTAGGCTTCATTAAACTTAACACCTGCATTTAGCTCCATGTCTCATGTATAAACCATGGTTAAAAACTCCTCATCCAAGCTTACTGCCATTTGGTGACCTATGTGTGGCATGGGTCAGCTAACGGGAATGCAGCTAATTTCTTAACAACAGTTAATGACAGGGCAGGAAAACCTGCTGGTGAGAAAGGCATGAACCAAAGACAATGTGTACAAAAGGCAGATTTAAGGGGCACCAAAGTCATTGCTTCCTAGTTGTGTCTCTGAATTACACATGTGAGAAACAGCAATCTGATCAATTTAAGAGCTGTGATTACGTTAGTGTTCATTGAAAATGTTCTCCTTTGATTGTAATCAACTCTATTACAACTTATTACACTAAGTAACCCTGAGCCTTTTTTTTTTGTTTGTAATGAATGGGTTTTACAAGTTTTCTTTTAAACAAATGTACAACTTCGCTAAAATTAGAGCTTGAAGTCTGAAAGGTCTATTGACGAGGCCTAACTCTCTGATGTGGAGATTTCTTTCCACTGAGGTTTGAGAGCAGGGGTGTGTCCTCTAAATCCCTGCAGGAAGAGTGATAAAAAAAAAAAGAATTAAAAAAAAAAAATTGCTCTTGCTTTTCTGTTTTGTACCACATGATGGATCGCTATTGCTGTTACCTGTTTGACAATGCAGTCAATAATCCTTACACTATCAGTGCACTAGAGCAGACATTTTGAAGAGAGCTTTGAAGCAGACTTTAAAGTTATAAGTGTAAAAAGTTGTCGGGATGTTAACAATGAAAAGAAAAAAAATGCAGATATGTATCTAAACAGTTGTAGCAACACGAGGGGACATGTAACACAATATTTATTTGGAACCCTGCTACTTACTCTTTAAGAAACCATTGCTTATATTAGCTTTTACTTCCCTTTCATAAAATGCCACAAATTTCATCCAAACCTTGATATAGTTGTCCCAGAAGTGTAATTTGAACATTTATCTCAGCACATATTTATATACATGCAGTATGTTCTTATATTGAGCACCATAAATATAAAAAAATATGTGCATGCATGATAGGCAAATGCATTCACCCTTTGAGTGTAAATATATATGTCTGTCCTTTAGGGTTGATTAATGTAGTGAACCACTACAAAAAGTACAGTACACAATGAACTAGCGTTGATTCTCATTTTGACCCAACAAGTTCTGAGAACATGTGCAGTGATGTTCTCAGTAAGGTCTGGTGGTGGTTGTAGCTCAGTAGGGACTTCTCCCTTTTCAATTGTGAGCCCATGTGAAAGGAAAAACATGGACCCTCTGGCATGCTTTGTGTAGATATGATGATCTCATAATTTGCTCTATTTTTGATTGAAAAAATAGGAGCATGCTAAAAGAGCAATGTTCTTGTATTGACGGTGTGCTATAGGTATCAATTAAATATACAGCATGTTGTAAAAAGCAAAGCACTCACCAGGTATCTGCTGTTAAGCTTATATATTTATTATTATAACATCGTTATGAAAAAAAAGCAATGAAGCGAATTCATGCAGACGCGCTGCAGCCACTGGACTTCATCAGTGCAGTAAAATTATTTTGATTACCTAAAAGAGGAAGGTGTGTTGTTCTTTGCGGATGGAAAAGATCCCATACCACTGAAAAAGCCTTACTTCCAGACAGCAGAGGACTTCCTGTAAATGTCTCTAATAGGTGTGTAGGTGCTAATACGTGTAATCTTAAGTTTTAATTAAGTAGCCTTACTGACACAATTATTAATGTAAATATTTCAAAAGCTCACAGGCACACAGTGAGTGCATCTGTAGCATAATGACCAATTGTAAAAGCCTGATAATTAGAGAATGCAGATAGGTCTAAATTGAAATTTGCAACCCCATGTTTTTATTTTTTTTAAAGGAAAGCTAAACTTCTAATATGAATAGAATTAATAACAAACAGATTTGTCATTGACAGCTGTGTCCCATAGATTTTTGGAGGTAGGAAGCAAATTACTTGTACAGTCACTAGTGGGTTACAAGCCACTGAAGAGACACAGGAAGATTCTGCTTTGATATGAGTAATGGCAGTAGTACCATTAAACCTGTAATTGACCTGACAGGTTTTAGATTTATAATTATATAATCATGATATTTTATGTTTAAATTCTACCTTAGAAATATATTCATGTTTTAGCATAAGTATTTAAACTTGGTCAACTAATGCTTTTACCTGTTGGGTACAAATAAGAAATCCTTTTTCCGGTGATTACACTCTTTGGTTTGGGAACTAAAGCTGATACTATTATTTCTCCCTGTCTTGTTTAAATCACATTAGAGTAGGCAGGGCTGCATTTTATTGAAGTATGCCTGTTAACTACTGCCCAGCAGCTGGTAGGTTCCTGGAGCACAAAGATTCACCTTCACAGCTGTGAGAAGTCAGCTTGGATGTCAAGAAGGGTGATTATCACTTTAAACACACATACAAAAACCTGAATACAGTGGTCATCAAAATGACTAACACTTGCCGTTGCTTTAAATAGGTGGATATTGCTGTCCAATGTGACTCTCTCTTTCTTTCATTGAAAAACCAAACAAAAACAGATTCTTAAGCTGAGGGACCACAAAGCCACTTTGCTGCTTGGATCTTGGTTTCGGTAGACAAGGTTTCAGACCACTGCATGGCACACCAGGGGAGACTATGGGGTTTGACACAGCAAAGTTGCCTCAAACTAGGTCTCCCGGTCAAGCCACTGTTTCTGAAAAAGTAGCTTTGCATTCTTTCAGCTTTAGAGATTGGTTAAAAGTGAATTTATTATAACTGCAAGTTTTTATGTGCATGCAAAAAGTTGAGTATGGCATCCTGAACTGGGCATAGAGAACATCCAAGCCTAAATTTCCTCTATCCCATGAGTGTGAGATGCACAGATATGTGCCAAATGTATTGAATTGTATTGAAATGAATTAGTACTTATTTGAAACATCTTAGAAATAAACAAATGAAACAATCATATTTTGATGGTAAACCATATAGCAAGTGTATACTTGGGTCAAGAACCAGCAGTTACCTGGTAATGTAGTTACAGGACCTGGGGCACTTGTCTGCCTGAACTCCAATGAGTCAACTGAGTATATAGCAAAGCAGTTTGGAATTTTGAGTGCGGCTATGTTACCAGTGAGCTAAGTACTCCTTATCATTCTGTCAATCAGAAAGCAGGATTTAAACCATAGGGTTTATAACCAGGGAAACAAGTTCACTGTGGCATTTTTAAACCAATGTTAAAATGTTAAAAATTACTTAAGCAGTAAGACCAAGAGAGAGGGAGTCACTAGGGATTATGAACTGGTTTGGTAAGTAGCAAAATGGGCCATAGGTGGGTTTATGGTATCATCATGAACTTTGAGTTGCATCTAAACCTCTCAGTGACCATTGCATTCAATTGTATACATTTATTTCCAATACTTTCATTTATTTCTTTATAGAAATCTAGTTTGCGTTGTACACGACGGTGCCAAATGTACCTCCCTCAACTCTCACTATTTTTCCATCATACTGAAACAATGGTAGGAAAATGGTTATATTATATATATATATATATATATATATATATATATATATATATATATATATATATATATACACACACACACACACACACACACACACACACACACACACACACACACATTTAACTCTTATAAATTACAGTTATTTTAATTAAGAATGCTTTTTTCTTTCATATGTGTTTCAAATAGTTTTGTAAGCAACCAAGATGGCAGCTAGCAAAGATGCATTGATTGATTGCAAAAAGTGGAATAAAGATCAGCATATACATGCCGTGTGATCTTTAGCTGTGATATAGTTAGTTGTGAAATAGTATAGGGTTATAGGATGACAAATGTTTTCTGAGTCAGCTTACTTAGAACAGAATGGATCAATTGAAAGCCAAGGTTTGTTCCCACATTGTAGTTTATATTACCCATACAAAGACGTTTGTCGATCCTATAACCTTATTAAATGCCACTTTTATATATCGCTTTATAGAAGTTAAAAAAAGATCCAATTATCTTTTTTCTATTCATAGCAAAACCTTTATTTAGTACATTACAGCCTGCAAAACTGATACGAATTGTGCAAATGATCCTAAGTTAATATGTTGTGTGTTTTAGAATGGTGCATTATATGCACAGGATGACATCTTTCTGTATATACAGGATGTACTGGAATTTTGAGAAATCTGCAACTGTGATTGGTTGATTTTTCATAGGTGATTTATAATCAATCAATCAATCAGTCTTTATTTTATATAGCGCCTTTCACAGTGGAAGACCATCACTACTATTGTTCATATTTAATAAAATACCGTACCGAGTATGACAAATAATGCAATTAGTATGGTTACGGACAAACGAGTAAATCAATATCCTGTTTTCTATTTAAGTGCAATTAGCCTAATAAAGTTATGTATTAATATAATAAAAAGAAGCATCAATTATAATAATAAACTATAATAAAAAATATAAAAATGGGTGTCATTATTTTAATTAAAAAAAAACTGTATTTAAACTTTATTTACATAACTTGACAAATGTATCTTTATATTTTAAAGTTTCAACATGCTAACACAATAGTTAACTAAAACGTTCTAAAAGAAACATATTTTAATAAAAGTATATGCCTTTATGTGAACGAACCAATATTTTAGGCCACATCTCCTTGTAATAAACAATACAAAAAATATGAAAACTACATGCCATTACACTGCATTATTGATTTTTACCAGACACAAATTTATAAGACGTGATGCTACTCAATATATTATAATTAAAAAAAAAAAAAAAAATCAGCCTTTTACAATACTTGAGATTTATAATGAATTGTTGTTTTAGAGAATTTAAAGACACATTTGTAGGTGAGGTGTAGTCAATGGCATCAAACCTTTATCAGTGTCCAAAGTGTTCGGTGAGAACATTTTCATACTCCAAACTTCTAAAACATCTTCAGTTATATCAAAAAAGTGAACATAATTTTTCTGTAAACTGTGGAATTGATGGATGACCTCGACAGTATCAAAGAATAAGGTCCCTTCAAAATCATATTGGAAAACACCATCGCCTGCTTGACATCTGTACTGATGATGTTCACATTCTGGAAACACCCCAAGCTAATGAAAGTTTAGATTTACCTGAGGAGTGTGATGATGATACTCAAACAACATCCAAGGCAACTTTTCAAGAGACTCTTGTAGATCTGACAGATTCGTTCAAATGACACCTCATACTGTTTTCATTGAAACTGCAGGAAAAGCAAGTTGTATCCAGAGTAGTCCAATATAATGCACTTCTGAAAAAATGTCTAGAAGAGCACTCTGTCAACATTGAAACTGATCCTCAGCTGCAGTACTTGACAGAATCTGATTTACTGGAACAGTGCTTTAGTACTGTGGTAAGTGAGTATCAGTTGGAAAAATATTGTGTCGAAGAACTTTCATTGGTTGAGCAGGTGGAATATGTTTTGGGTTATGATACAACAGGAAATAAGGAAAGCTTTCAATACATTCCACTGCTAGATGTGCTTAAATTAATTCTGACCCACAGAGCTATATGGCAGCAGATACAACAAAGGGATGAGCGTAGTGAAGAAGCTCTTACAGACTTTAGCGATAGTAGCATCCAGTTTTGATTTTTGAAAGACCATGAAGGGAATCTTTCTGGAAAGACCATAAAAAAGTGGACATTGTTTAAGATCCTCCCATTTGTAATCGGGAGTAAAGTTCCTGAAGACAACGACCATAGGAGATTATATTTAAAGCTTCGAGAATCAAGTGATATCCTCCTTGGACCCTCCTTAAATCGTTATTGGATCAGCCATTTGGAATGTCTGACTGAAAATTTTCTCTCAGACTTCAAACAACTGTTCCCAGATCATTCACTCCCAAGATACACTTTCTTGTTCATGATGCACATCTCATTCAAAAATATAGAGCTCCGAGATCTTACTGGTGCATGAGATTTGAGGCTAAACACCAATACTTTAAAAAAGTGGCACACTTAATCAACAATTTTAAGAATGTTTGTTATTCTTTTGCCAAACAAAACCAAATGTGACAGTGTTGGGAATGGCAATCAGAGAGTGCTCTTGGAAATTACAGTGTTCCACAATCAACATCCGAAGTGTGCATTTAGAAAATCCCAAAGGAATTAAAGACGTTTTTCGAGGGCTGCCTGGAGGTTGCAGAAAGCACATTCCCAGATTCAGAAACTGTCTGGAAGACAAAGGAGATTGCACTTGTCACTGTTAAATATGCTGTTGGTGACTTCTTCCTAGTTGATTCAGTATATGGAGAACAAGTTCTGCAGTTTGTGAAAATCTTGTACATTTTACAATTTCATACCCAATGGTTTGTGTGTGGAAAGCTCTATGTGACAAAATAAATTAATGAGCATTTGCACACATTCTCAGTAGAAGACTCTCATGAATGGTTAGCTTTCAAACCAGGAGATGAAGTGCAGTACAGTACCTAGAATATGCAAACAAACAGAACAAAACACAATAGGTAAATAAAGATATAGTATGGGGAGGGTCAGAGGCATAATATTAACATTCTATTTATATATATATATATATATATATATATATATATATATATATATATATATATATATATATATATATATAATATAATTAAGGGTTAAAAGATTTTAATTAATCTATATTAATCTAATTTAATTACAATCAGTCACTTAATTAGATTTAAATTACAACTTGTCAGTGATATGTTTTGGGAGTGCATTATGATTTTTTTTTTTTTTTTTTTTTTTATCTGGTAACATATGTTAAGGCTTTAAGTATAACGTGCTCTATTGGTATTGTCATTGTTTAAATGCTACAGACAATGAAATAGATGATGCAACTTTGACAGGAATGACCGAAAGAATGTCAGAACACCTATTTCCCAAGATGCGAGAACGGGTCCTGTTCCTAAAAGCCCTTGGGACTTTGAAACAGTAAGTATATTATCATTATTAGCACAATAGTTTCTCACCAATGTCATTAAATTGAAAAAAAAAAACCTTCTAAGAGTTACTAACTGAGATGTGATCTTTGAATTATCATTTTATTTTTGAAATCAACATGGATGAAAATATTTGAATGACAAACGTGGTAATGTGCATTGAACTGAAAATTAATGGATAAACTAGACCACAATTCATTTTTTTTTTTTTTTTTTTTTTTTTTGTTTTTTGTTTTCTTTTTTTTTTTTTTTTTTGTTTTTTTTTTTTTTTTTTTGTTTTTTTTTTTTTTTTTTTTTTTTTTTTTTTTTTTTTTTTTTTTTTTTTTTTTTTTTTTTTTTTTTTTTTTTTCTTTTTTTTTTTTTTTTTTTGTTTTTTGTTTTTTTTTTTTTTTTTTTTTTTTCCTTTCTGTGGAATTTGTCACCAAACTTTCATTTTTTTTTTTTTTTTTTTTTATTGTTTTAACAGGAATACACTGGTCACTGCCATTGAGCCAAATCTGGGCAGAGAGGCCAGTGATGTCATCAGACCTGTATTGGGAACCCTGACACACTTTCCACCTTTTCTCCTCAGTGCACTGCAAAGTCAAGATCCTCAAATGAAGTCCCATCTGAAGACCAAATTAAAAACTGCCCTTGTTCAGGCACTTTTGACCATTTATTCCAAATAACCATGTAAGTAAAGTATAATGTATATGTTGCAATTTAATCATTCAACATCTATATATATCTATATATATATATATATATATATATATATATATATATATATATAATAAATACTTTTAATTCACAGGTATCCATCACATAACTACTTAGTACTGTTATTCTCATCACTGGTTATGAACTACCCCTTTTTGAAAGAAAAAGTTGGGTCTGAATATGTAAGTATTTTTAATCTCTAATTATTATAAAACCTTTTAATAAGTATCAGGTTTATTGAGGATTCCAAACTCATTACATGAGTGTCAGCATAATTTTATTCATAGGGGGAAGGTCATAGAATGTCAAGACAATTAAAACGGTAAAACTTAACTATTTTGATGATTTATATATATATATATAAATTATTATTTATATATATATATATATATATATATATATATATATATATATATATATATATATATATATATATATATTTTTTTTTTTTTTTTTTTAATGTCCCACAGGAAGCATTACATGAATCATTGTAGAACAAATTTAAAAAAGAGAGACGTCCTTCAGTTGACATAGCACAGGTAAATAAGATGAGGAAAGTTCTACTTTCCGAATTCTGGAAGGAAAAAATTCTATGTATCAGTCTGGTCAGGAGGCAGTAATACTCCAGAAAATAGGCAGACAACTAAGCATTCTTTGCAGCTATATATTCAACAAAAACTATTAATTTACATTGTTCAAAGCTGTTTGTGATGGTAATATAAAGATTTACATGTAGGATTAGGCAAAATGGGGCATTCTTACGATGAGAAAAACAAGATAGTGGAAGGCTTTTCTTATGTAGTGGTAGGGCTTTCTTTAATTTTCCATTTGTGTTTTTACTTTTTTTTTTTTAAATGGTCAAAGCATATTTTCTGTGTCATACTGCATTATGTGAAACTGATCTCCAGCTTTGTTTTTATTATTGTTTAGATGTCTCAAGATGTGGCCATGGTGGAATTAAGAGAGGATGATAGGGCCATCAAACACCATGTGTGTGTGTTAACAACCATGAGTGTAGGAAGTTGAGACCAAATCTTCACATTCTTAAGGACAAGGTGGTCAAGACACAAATTTACAGGAAAAACTTCATTGCAGAGCACACAACTGTGCAATGTCTCTGCCTTCCTACTCTAGTAAGTTACAATACTTTTCCATGTCATTTATTTTTTAATACTTCTTGTTTAGAAATTCCATTTTTACATGTATTTATTTTTTACTAATAATAATAATCATTATTTATTTAAAAACTACATATACCAGTGGTTTCACAGACCCGGATTAGCACTAATATTTGACTACCTAATGTTAAATTATGGGTGCGTTCGTAAACTCAGTCAGAGCATCTGAAAAATCTCTTCAGAGTGCTTCAGAGTGTGAATTCTCTTTTAGTTTTCGAATGACCTAAAACAGTTTAAAACTGATAGTACTATTATTAACTATGATCATTATGCAGTTGTGCCATTTAATGGCTTTTTCTTTGACCGATATAACCTTTTTTTAAATTTATATATTTGTTACATGAGTTTTCAACTATTAAGTCTAATACTGCTATAAAGTTTTGTTTTGTGTTTTTTTTTTTTGTTTTTTGTTTTGTGCGGTGGTACTGGTCAATGCTAATTGGTGTTGAACAAGGCTAGCTTGTAAACGACTCTTCCCCTTACTCTCCTTCAGTCACTTCAAAATGTAAAACCTGAACTTAATATGTAGAATTTTTTTTTCAAAAAAAGACAAATGTAGAAATAAATAATAAAATAAATAATAAAAATAAGTTTCGAATACACCCACATACACCACAGCGAGCCGTTAGCCATTTTGAAAGTGAACGCTCCAAGAATCCAGCTCTCAAGCTGAACCGGCCAGTGTGCTCCGAAATTCTCCTGAGTTTTCAAAGGACATCACAGAGCACTCCAGGAGTTACAAATGGTCAGCACGCACCCTACATAAGCTAGTCTAGGACAGTGACGCGCAAACCCTAACCCTAACCCTAACCCTACCCCCAGAAATCAGTAGCCTAGTATCTGTGGTCATTTATATCACAGGCTTTTGCTTCAGTAATGTAATGCACAGTCAGTAGCATTTACGGGGAGGATAACTGATGAACAGTTAAATACAGTACATCGCGTGTAAGTAGTATGCAGCGTTTTATGTTATACGTGTATGTGGGAGAGCTGAAATACAGGGGTTATGGTTGGGGGATAAAATAAGAGTTGGACCTCTGACGCCCCGCTGTTCTCAAAGTTCACCAGCCGCTACTGGACATAGTTACATTTTTCCATCTACGTATAATGATTAGGAAAAGGGTTATCCTAAAGGCTGGGGCACCAGTTAACACACGAATAACAGTCCCCGTTACCTGTGGCTGAAACACTATGCAAAGCTTAATATAAAGGAATTCACAGAGCTCTCCAACAAAGGTGCAACACCTCATGTAAACAGCAACAACTGTTATTCAAAACAAATATACATCATAACTAAACAAACAAGAAAAATGAAGACATTATCAACTGTTCTGTAGGTAGACTTTTCCTTTCAATAGCTCAAATGGGTTGCTGGTTCGAATATCATTCACGGCAAGTTGCAGCTACAGGCGCTACCGATATTTCACCTCAAGCATAGACTAGGCAAGCTGTGTAATAAGTGTTCAATAGCTTGGCAGCAATTTTTGCTTTTGTTTGTTGGGTTAATAGAGGTGATTGGTTTCACAGCTGGAACAGAGGTGGCCCATTGAATGATTTGCTGTCTTCCTGATACTGTAGGTAAGTGGGTGGCAACAGTGAGACAATATTCAAAATATATATTTCAAATGTGGTAGAAAAAACAATGAAATAGCGCAGAAGAAAATGATAAAAATAATAAGATAAAAGGTTTGGACTGTGTTGTGTGTGTGTGTGTGTTTATATATATATATATATATATATATATATATATATATATATATATATATATATATATATATATATATCTGATCTGAGATGGTTAATTTAAAAAAATGTAGAAACATACAGGACAGTCATTCTGAGGTGTATTCGTTCAATGGCTATAATGTAACAGACTGTGGAGTTTAAATATAGATAATGCATTATGAAAAATATGCAAGTCATGATAAACAATAGAATATTGAGGCGTGGATACATGCAGTTTATACAGGGAAAGCTTATAACAATGTGAAAATGAAGAGGGTAAAGTTCAGAGCCGATTGTTCAAGAAAAAAAGTTCAGCTCAAGCAGCAGACTGGTGTTAAGGAGTAAAGGAAAGCAGTTGAGGAGTGGCTATGCATTTGTGTCTTTACACGCCATCCATGACCTCCAAGCCACCCAGCTCATAATTCCTTAGTAATCCTTTGCTTTTATCAGCACTAAAATCATAACACCAAATTAGAAAAAATATAATACTATGTTAAAAGTATTTTTTAAAAGCTAAAAAACACAGGATGTTATCCTTACCTGCCAAAGCTGTCTGCTTGATGTATAAATAGTATAACTCATTTTCGGCATCGACAGGGGATTAAAGCCCAATGCAACCCAAAGACCAGACAGCCCAGAGGGTTCTTCTTTCTGTTCAATTCACTACGTACTTAGCACTAACAACAACTCTGTGTACCAGTAATATGTAATTCAAGCTTTTTAATAGATCTATTTAGCATTTAGTTTTTTCTAGGTTAACAAGTTATGAAGAACATGTATGTAACAAGCTCTGGCAGAATTGTAAAATGGGGTAGAAAAGCATGTAGTTGTAATAATATTTGTAATCCAATTATATATATATATATATAGTAACAGAGCTGCAACTCTCAAGCTTCGTTGCCTCCTTAAAACAGGACCCAGGACACAGAAATTTAATTTTATAGCGCTTGCGTGCACTTTTAATAAACACTAAACACAAAATAACACCTAGCTCTGTTTTGGAGCTCTGACTATACAATAACAGGTCCCTGACTACCATGCAGGACGGCTAAACCGTTTACCTGTCAAAACACAGCACTTACTTTTTAACGGTTGCACACACTCACAACTGGGCTCTTCACACTACAGCCCTGAACACACTGGCTGCTTTCTTTAAATACCCTGCACCTGGCTCTAATTTACAATTAAAACTTAACCTGCTGTTTATATATATATATATATATATATATATATATATATATATATATATATATATATATATATATATATATACTTTTATTATAAAATTAGAGTAAAATAAACCTTGTACATTTCTATTTGCTTACGTTAAGACGTCTGGACTGATAGCAACGAGGTTAGAAAAAAATCCTTTCCAACAAACACTAACCAATTAAACTTTAACTAATTTAACTATTCACAAGTCCAATTTATTTAACAACGTCCACGATCCAGAACAATTTACTTTTTGTTTTTGTTGAGAAAAATGATGACATCCACATTTTCCGGTTTCAAAAAAGCCTTGCTGAACGACAGCTCACATGGGGCCGATGTTGCAGGGATACTTAACAAACACATTGCCAGTTTTAGAAAGCGTGTCTGGTTATTTTACGATCACAGCAGTGGATCTTCAGTAACATTTAATGGTGTTGCAGAGGCATATGTCATTACCTCTTGTGTGAAAATGCATGTGCATAGGTGTGTGCGGGAGCAGGGTTTTGAAAGAAATAGTTAACAAAGGAAGAAAAAGGCAGGAAACTAGAATACAGTTTACATAACATAATTTCGTCCTAATAAAATTGATAAATGAAACTACATGTGGTTTCACGTTATTAATTTTGTTTTGATCCATCGATGGGCATTTGACTGATTCAATGCATCGATTCATCTTCCCAACCCTACAGATAGGTTATAAGTTATAAGGCTGGAGTTTAACACTGCTGTGACTCTCGATAGTCAATGCAAAATACCTGCAAAATTAATTCTTATATGTTCTTCAATAATAGTTATAAAAAAGGGGTATCAAAAAGGAGTTGTAAGTTCAATAGACGTCTTATATCAATATATTTGTCTGTATGTATTAATATATTATATACTATATATATATATATATATATATATATATATATATATATATTTTTTTTTTTTTTTTTTTTTTGTAATTGTAATTTTTTGTAATGCATGCAACTGCTACCGCCATACAGGGTTTTTAATGGGTTAATACTGTATAGGTTAAAAGTTATGGTGACACTACGGACCCTATTTAGCAACATTCGCAAACTCCTAAGTCAATCGCAAAACAATTTTGCAGACAGTTAGCGCACCAGAATCATGCGCACGTGTTGGCAAACAGACTTTACCCACCTATGTGATTTAGTAACCGTGTTTTAGTGCCCGCCTGGCACATCAGCATTAGCATTGGACATGGGCTGATAAAAATGACATTATCTGAAATCAAATGAAGTGAGGCATAATCTCGTAAATGCATCTTGTATTACAGACTTAATCAAAGTGCAAATGCAATGAAAGTGAAACATGATGTTTCTGTTTTTGAAAACAAATAATAAAAATAACACTATATATACCATTCAAGAACACAGTATATATACAGTTCCAGAAATGTCTAAATCAGATTGGCAGATTTTACCTGAATTGAAGTCAAAGTAGATGCTATAGTCAGAGGTGAAAGTAACTTTCATTTCTTACCAGTGTAGTGTTATTTTCAGATACTAAAATGCTAATTCAAAAGTATTTATACCGTTTGATGCTATGATAGTATTGTCTACAAGGTGCTAGAAATTGCAATAAGATAATGCAGAACCTAATTCTATAAAAGTCTAAAAAATGCTGGATTGTAGGTGAGCATTCTTAGAGAGTATATATAGCTGTGAAAAAGCATTTGTCCCCTGTCTGATTTTCTGCATTTTTGCATAGTTTTGACACTGAATGTTATCAGATCTTCAACCAAAATATAATGTTAAATAAAGGGGACCCTGAATGAACAAATGACAGAAAATTGTGATACCTATTTCATTTATTTATTAAAGAAAGTTAAGCAACACCCAATGCCCCCGTGTGAAAAAGTAATTGCCCCCTTAGACTCAGTAACTTGTTATGCCACCTTTAGCAGCAATAACTGCAACCAAACCCTTCCTGTAGTTATTGATCAGTCTCTCACAGCACCATGGAGGAATTTTGGCCCACTTTTTTACGCAGAACTGCTTCAACTCAATGACATTTGTGGGTTTTCGAGCATAAACTGCTCGTTTCAGGTCCTGCCACAACATTTCAATGGGGTTTAGGTCTGGACTTTGACTAGGTCATTCCAAAACTTTAAATTTCTTGCTCTTCAACCATTCTGATGTAGACTTGCTTCTGTGTTTCAGATCGTTGTTTTGCTGCATGACCCAGCTGCGCTTCAGCTTCAGCTCACAGACGGATGGCCTGACATTCTCCTATAGAATTCTTTGATAGAGCAGAATTCATGGTTCCTTCAATGATGGCAAGTCGTCCAGGTCCTGATGCAGCAAAGCATGACACTACAACCAGCTTGACCGTTGGTATGAGGTTTGGTTTTCGCCAGACATAACGGGGCCCGTGTGGGCAAAGAAATTCCACTCTTGACTCATCTGTCCATAGAACATTGTTCCAGAACTCTTCAGGATCATCTAGGTGTTTTTTGGCAAACTTGAGACGAGCATTCAGTGAGCAGTGGTTTCCGCCTTGTTACTCTGCCATGAATCCCATTTCTGCCCAGTGTCACTCATGAACACTGACCTTAGCCGAGGCGAGAGATGCCTGCTGTTCCCTGGGTGTTGTTCTAGGGTTCTTTGTGACTTCCTGGACGATTTTATGCCTAGCTCTTGGTGAGCTATTGGCAAGACGGACACTCCTGGGAAGATTCACTACTGTCCCAAACTTTCTCCATTTGGACAATATGGCTCTGACTGTGGTTTGGTGGAGCCCCTCCTTAGAAATGGCTTTGTAACCCTTTCCAGACTGATAGGCATCAACAACTTTTATCCAGAGGTCTTCAGGAATTTCTTTTGATCATGGCGTGATGTGCCTGTAGAACCTGTGTACTGACAACTTCACTCTGATTGTAAGGGCCAAAGTTAGTTAGATTTATATTGGGCAGGGCTGGCCCAAATCAGGCCTGATTGTTAACCAAAGTATTCAAACAGCTGACCCTAACTATCTCTTTAATTGGGTTGAGTTAACTAGGGGGATGTCACAAAGACGGCCGGAGTGGGTGGCGTCAGACCAGAAGCAGGAAATAAACAGAGAGGTGGAGTTTGGGGGAGTTGAGCGAAGGATTTCGCTCAGCATTTAATAAAAATAAACAGAACAGACAGAAAATAAAAGGGTTGTAACAATACAAAAACAGGACACGGCACATTCGGCAAAATAAACAGACAAACAAAACGGACTAAACAAAACAATGGACTAACAAACAAACACGGTGAGCTTCTATTTAACGATTACTATTATTACTTGCATGTGAAGTGCTGTGCAATCCTCTTGCCTAAATACAAATATACATTTTAAAACTTGTGTTACACAGACCCATATAACAGAAAATACACACAGGGGCGGGCACTTCATCACAGGGGACAATAACTTTTTCACACCTGCACACCAAACAAATGAAAGAAGCACCAAACTTTGGTGTCATTTTTTCTCTCTGACTCCCTCTATATACTATTATAACCCACAAAAAGATCTGACCAAATTCAATGTGAAAAATGTTTCAGACAGGGGTCAAATACTTTTTCACGGCACTGTATGGGTATATATATATAATATATATATATATATATATATATATATATATATATATATATATATACACACACAGTGCCTTGCATAAGTATTCAACCCCTGTGCTGTGGAAGCTCCCAGTTTGCACTGATGGAAGAAATTGTCCTAACAAGGACACAATTACCTTACCATTGGCCTCCACCTGTGAACACATTAAAGTTGCTGTCACATTTTCTGGATAAAAACCCCACTGTTGAAGGATCATTGGTAAGGCTGTGAATCTGAAGGAAAATGAAAACCAAAGAGCATTTTACAGAAGTTAGAGATAAAGTAATACAAATGCATCGATTAGGGAAAGGGTACAAAATAATATCCAAGTGTTTGGATATCCCAGTGAGCACAGTTGGATCAATAATCAGGAAGTGGAAGCTGCATCACACCACCCAGGCACTGCCAAGAAAAGGCCGTTCCTCAAAACTCAGCGTTCAAACAAGAATGAGACCTGTGAGACAAACCACAGAGAGGCCAACAATCATTTTGAAGGAGCTACAGAGTTCAGCGGCTGGGAGTGGAGTAATGGTGCACCAGTCAACCATATCAAGAGCTTTGCATAACACTGGCCTGTATGGGAGGGTGGCAAGAAAGAAGCTGTTACTCAAAAAGTACCATCTGAAAGCACGTCTGGAGTTTGCCAGAAAGCATGAGAGTGACCCAGCTGCGATGTGGGTCTGAATACTTTTGCAAGGCACTGTATATATATGCACACAGAATTGTTATTTTAGCTCAAAGAGCCAGCTACCCAACGTTTCGATATGTTGTAGATATCTTACTCAGGGGAGCCTGTGATTGAATCAAAACACTGGATGTATTCGTAAGTGTTTGACGGCATGACAATTACTTGTTATTTTTTGTATTTCAAATCCATGGTTTATTCTTACATGATGTAATGGTGTTCTATATATTGGGAAATCATTTTTACTTATATCTTTAAATCTATATTAATTCTAATTAACATTATTTTATATAAATGTATATTTATATTATCATGCAATGCTGGCTTTGAGGATCAACCTTGATTTGGCCTCCCCAGTGCATCAGCGTGCACAACGTTTGAATTAATTTAGTTTATTTAATTATTTTTAATTTTTATATATTTATTGGAATTAATTAGTTCATTCTTTTCTGTTGAGTCTCGCTGGCATAATTGTGTTCAATCTATTTATCCATTTACTTTCTTTTATTCTTCTATATGTTGCATTGTCTAATTTTAGCTGTTCTAATACTACAAACTTTACATCATTTATGTCATGTCCTTGACTGGTGAAGTGCTGTACTATTGGTTCATTAATTTTTTATTTTTTTTTATATTATTTCTAATTAATGAAAGATGGTTCTGAATTATTATATAAAGTTGTTCCAGTCTCTCCAACGTATTTTATTTAATCACATTTTTCACAGGCTATTCCATAAACAACATTGATATTTTTACAGTAGATATTAGTATTTAGTTGATATGTGTTCTTATGTTTAATTATATTTTTACTTTTGTCCATGTATTTACACACTTTAGATGTACTAGTGTAATTATTTGTAGAACCTATTCTATCAATTATTCTATTAAGTTTACTGTGAACTAAAATATCATCTAAATTAGCTTATTTTTTGAATGTTACAACTGGGGCCTTAAGAAATACTTTTTTCAATTTTTCTGAGTTATGTAGAATCCATATATAATCCAATATATATTACAGCCAATGTCTGAAGTCGGCCAATGACGGCATTGTTGTCAGTGCCCAAGAGCAGCGGCCAATGGCAGCATTGACCGGGCATTGACGTCATTGTCCAGTTTTGTCAGTCAATGTTGTTATAAAGACCTAAATAACCACATTGGCCAGGCAATAACGACATTGCTCAGTAGTAGTTGGTCAATGTTGAAAAATCGTATTACTGTGACCTTTCAACCAAATAATGCTCTGACAAAATCTTTCATTTTAAATAATAAAAGTGAGATTTGGCAAAGTACAGTGTGTACGAGTGTTTTATACTTTATACATTATAGCTGTATTCAGCCAAATGTATTCAGTATTAAAGAACCAACGACATCGAGCTAGTATTAAAATCAACATGATTTATCAATTGTTTCTTGGGTTTTTTTAACAATATTTTTTCTTTACAGTGTACTTATTGCAGCATGACAGTTATACAGTTTACCATTAGCTTTTTTTTTTACTTACACTTATTGGTAAAACTTAGTTTTACAAGAACATCTTTTTTTTTTTTTTTATAACAACACAAAAAATATATATTTTCAGTATAGGCTACTCATTGCAACATGACAGACTACCGTGACACTTAGAATTACATCATTTAGCATTAGCTTTATGTGTACACTTATTGGTAACAGTTTTGCAAGAACACTTTTTTTTATCTAATAACAACACAGTGTAGGCTACTTATTGCAGCATGAGAGACTACAATGCACCACTATGAACAATGTTTGGCGAGTGCCGTTTGCAGTAACACCATTTCTCGAGATTCACTGGGCATTGTTGACAATGGCCGGCCAATAACCGAAGTACCCTACATTTCTGTTATGAAAATAACATTGCGTAAAATTAGCGGCCAATAACATCAATGGCCAGGCATTGCTGTCAGTTTCCAAGAACAGAGGCCAATGACAGCACTGACCGGTAGTGACGTCATAAACTATGAGACCATTAGGTTGAGTAGTTTCTAAACTGTCACAGAAACACAGCTTACTTCAGTGGCCTGCCCAGTCACCAGATCTCAATCCAATTGAGCATCTGTGGGATGAGATGGAATGAGCTATTCGGAGTAGAGATTCACTACAAGCCAACTTGACACAACTGTGGTAAGCATTGGAGTCAACATGGGCCAGCATCTCTGTGGAACGCTTTTGACACCTTATAGAGTCAATGCCCCGACGAATTGAGGCTATTTTGAGGTCAAAAGGGGGTGCAACTCAATATTAGGATGGTGTTCCTAATGTTTTGTACCCTTGGTGTGTGTGTGTGTGTGTATATATATAAATATATATATATATATATATATATATATATATATATATATATATATATATATATACCAACTGTTCTAAAAAAAGGTCAAAACCAGGACACAGTGTTAAATAACTGATAAGACTAATTAAACCATTTAAATATAGGATATTTTAATTGGTTATTTAAATAGCCATTCTCCCACTTATGTTTTTTTTTCCTCTTCTTTTTTAAGTATCTGTCTAATTTCAGTACAATCATGGGGGTATATGCCTAATTTGTGGCTAATTAGTTTAACTTGCTATTTTTAGATTTAGTTTATTATTATTATTATTATTATTATTATTATTATTATTATTATTATTATTATTATTAAATAAATAAATAAATAAATAATACTTTTTGATTTTGATTTTTTTATTTTCTCACTGCACCATGGCTTTATTTGACGTTGTTGATGTGCTTGCAACCTCGCGCTGCTCTGTCTACTGTCTGGGCTAAATCCCGAGATGCTTTAATACTTTATCGTTATGACTTCTACATATCGATAGACTCGCTGTTATTCTGTCGTACTATAGCAATTATTAATTAATTTTTGAAAAGTAATAACTATGAGGATCCATTTAACTAATTTAAACACATTCTTGAATACCCTAGGACTTGGCTGCAATTTTATTCTAATTTACAAAACTCGCAGAAAACCATTTTTTCAGGATTTTTTTCTTTATTTTGAAAACTTTTGATGCGTGTCCGCGCTACAGGAAGTGGCTACTTTATTAAATATAGATATGTCTGAGGTCAATATATATATATATATTATATATATATCAAAACTGATATATATTCCTTTTGGAAAACCGTCGTCATTACTTCTGTTAAGATAAGGCAGAGTGTGTTTTCCGTACATTTCCTTCTTGGCCAGGAAAATCGGAGTCAGGGCACTGTACTGTCAATTTTTTCACGACATGGCAAGTAAGAACAATGGTGTTATTGTATGATAAAAACATTTGTTTTGAGGGTATAAGGCAGGGAAACATGATCGTCGTAAATGCTTATTTTTCCATCAGTAAGAAGGATGCAGAGAACGCCTACTTAATTAACCTACCGAAGAAATGTAACACTACTCCAGGCATACACATATTTCTATAGCAAATGTTAATGGCATTAAAATGATAGAGTTTCCTTTTCAGTGTTGAGGACATGCTGTTTTAATTGTCTTGTCTAAACAACAGACCAAGTACTGTATATACTTATGTTCAGTCATTCTTTTTTAAAAGGGGTATATTGTACCATGGTAAAAGTACAGCAAAGTTTAGGAAAGCCTAGTGAAAGCACAGCAAAAGCATGGTAAATCACAGCCATGGGAAAGCATTGGGAAACAGAATACACTGATATTTATTTGATTAACTACAGGTAAGAATGGAAATAATGTTCAAAATTTGAAAATTAAATCACAACATAAAATAACTTGGTTTTCTTTATTATTATTCTTATTTTACTTTTCTTTTCATTCTTTCCTTTTTAATGAAGTGCTCCTTGAACCGTAAACTGTATAACTATGACTTACAACAGTGTTTGTAACTATATGTTCTTTTAAATACTTCAACCAGTGCTTCAAACAGCTTCTAAACACAGATTCTGTGTTTGCACAGGATTACTCTTTAAGAACCCTTCAGTGTATTAATGTTTAAAGAGAACAAGATTACATGGCTTTTGACTGCCTAAAATATGCCAGCTGGCCTGATCGAGTTGAAGTAACTGGACAGTTAAAGACCAGTCACCAAACTACACCAAATCTACAATGTTTATTAGTCTTAGAAAACCACTTATACTAAGCAGCCTTCAAAGTCAGACAAAAAAAGCACCAAATGTGTGTTCTAGGCCTTCTTACTGTAAGACTATTTATCTTTTGTTTAATCCAATCTAGCATTAACCCTTTTAACCTCATTAGAGTTGAACTGGTGCACATCTGCGTTATAACAGCCTTGTCATTGTTTCTGTATTTGAGTTTCTCTGGCTTGGCGGCATTAGTATCTAAGGTAAGTAAAATACACTGAACCCCAACAAGAGTAAAGAAGGGATGGCACTACTGCTAATTAACTTCATCTAAGGTTACTTATTGTACAGCTGATATATTACATTAAATCCCTACAGTTACCTTTTATATATCAGCTTAAACAATGCTGCAATATAGTCCTGTTGTTTGTTACAATTTAAAATTGTATTTAATTGTAGAAATACCTTTGTCATATCTTTAGTATCAAGTGATGCCAAAATATAATACTTAATGTGTAGCTGTATAACAAGCATTGTTAACTAAGCTTAAAATGTATTACAGTATGTATTGTCATTCATGTAGCTCCATATTAATAGTATACATAGACAGTCATTCATTCATTCATTCATTTATTAAGTTTAGATTTATTTTAAAATATTTACCACAAAGTAAAACTAAAGAAAGTTCCTTAATCAATCTTAGTTTGTTTATACCCAATACACACTATCTAAATTATGGTGCTCAGCACACATACAAATCATGTGATTACCAGTCACGATCACATTTTCAACACATATTTAGGTAGTGTGGGAAGGGTAGTAGTTGTACTCTGACAGTTAGGCTGTGTTTCAGGTATACGTTCACGAAAAGCAAAACTACAAATAAAATAGTTGAATAGTACAAACAAAGTAAAATGAATAGTAATAAATACATTTTCTGGGTACTAATACTAGACAGTCTTCTAAATACTTTATTTATTTCATCACTTTGCTACAACTGTGTTCTTGCAACCTTGTGCAACCCCATGTGCTTTTTGAAAACATTGAATCCTTTAGACAAATATACACTCATTGCAATAACAGTTTACTTTTTTTTTTCAAAATAATTAGGTTAAGCCTGTCTCTGTGTTGTGTCACATAAGATTATTTCAGTCATGCTTTTTGCATATGCAGCGTCTGTCTGATCAGATAAATCCTAAGTAGCTTTTTATGCTGACAATAAAAACATGATTTCTCATACTTTTTATTTTATTGTCTGTAGATCAAATATTTTGAAGTGCTTATAACGTACAACGTTTTTCTCTCAACAAACAGTTCTGCACAGGGTTGACAAAACCACTAAAGCATCTTTTTCAGGTGGTCCTACTTGTATCCCCAATGTCAACAAACTAAGACATCCAATAATTTTAATTAAATCTAACTCTCCTGCCTTGTATAATCTGTTAAAGTGAAATTAAAAAAAACAAAAACAAAACAACAACAACAACAAAAGTCATGCAGATGTTCTAAAAATACTCTTATCTGTCGTAGCTGGACATGCTCAAAGGAAATACTTGGGAATTAGGTTGATCTGTTTTCTGATATCCTAAATTAAGCATGCTTCATTTTGTAAAAGTATAAACAAGAAACATCCAGACTTAGCTTGTTAAAATAAATGCATGGTAGACACTCTTTTATTCACATACAATTAATTTAAGCAAATTTTGCACAGTCCATTAAAACTTACGTGCCTATTTTTTTTTTTTTTTTTTTTTAAAGTATTTGGGTGAACACACAAATAAATAACAACTAACAAAAGCAACAAGGAACAACTTCAATACAAAACAGAAGAGCTGTGAAAAGAAACTAAGCAGTGGATCCATTCATAATCTTAAAATAAATAAATCCCCTGGGCTGGGTGAGATCCTCCCAGTAGTACTCAAAGAAATGAAAGAAGTTATTTACAAACTGCTAACCAAGATCATGCAACAGTTTCTTGACATGGTCTGTACAGACAGACTAGAGAATTGCAAACGTAATACAGATCCAAAAAAAAAGTGAGACAAACCCGAACTACGTAACTACAGACCAATAAGCCTGACTTTTTTTATAAGTAAACTTATGGAAACTATAATAAGATCCAACATGGAAAATTACCCATACGGTAACAGTATCCTGGGAGACAGTCGGCATAGTTTTAAGAAAGGGAGATCGTGTCTAACTAACCTGCTTGATTTTTTTGAGGATGCAACATTGACAATGGATAATTGCAAACCATATGACATGGTTTGTTAAGATTTCCAGAAAGCTTTTGACAAAGTCCTGCATAAAAGATTAATTCTCAAACTGAACATAGTAGGGATTCAAGGAAATGCATACATGTGGATTAGAGAGTGATTAACATGTAGAAAACAGAAAGTACTGATTAGAGGAGAAGCCTCAAAATGGAGCGAGATAACCAGTGGAGTACCACAGGGATCAGTATTAGGTCCTCTGCTATTCCTAATCTACATTAATGACTTAGATTCTGGTATAGTAAACAAACTTGTTAAATTTTCAGACAACACAAAAATAGGAGGAATGGCAAACACTGTTGCAGCAGCAAAGGTCAATCAGAATTATCTAGAAATGATACTACTACAACCCACGAAAAGATCTGACCAAATTCAATGTGAAACATTTGCAAAAATGCAGAAAATCAGACAGGGCAAATACTTTTTCATCCGTACGTCTTTGAAACAAATAGTGACAGACATGTTTTAATATGATCATCTTTACGTTTTACAAAAAACACACTGATTTTTTTGTTTTACATATGAAACGACAGTTCTTTGTTATATTATGCACACAATATTTACTGTGTTAACCAAGTGTGACACTCTTATAAAGGCCCCATTTTGGTCTCCTCTGACGGTTTTGATAAACTGTGAAAAACTCTTCATAGTCTCATGTTTTTTCATCTAATTTGGGTTTTTTTCTCAGTTCACTTAAATTCTACATATGTCATACAATTTTATAATTTCCAAGTTTTACTTTATTTCTTTCACACACCCACATGCTCAACTGTATCTAGTTACAGTTGACTAATTCACAATTATACAAAGTTAATGTCCAAAACGTGCAACATTAGCATGTTCCTCTTAATGGCTCTTTCAGTGGGCCAAAGTTCATCCTTATTGGAACCCATCCTTTCACTCTAAAGACCATGGGGTGTCCGAACATGGTCATACTGTACAACAAGCACATTTTCAAAGTGGCACATGCATCCACACTAAATGGTTAAAAAATGACTGTTGAATGTCCACATCCTGTAACAAATATTTAGGCCAGGTGAGTCCAGTTGATTCTTGCCAGGCTAGAGCCTCTTTATTTCTCAGCATCCAGACAATTACCATTGACCACTGCTTCCTGTATGTGGCAGGCAACATTACAGTATGTATAAAAAAAAAATAATAATAATAATAAAAACATATTTTAGTATACTTGTTGTTCAAAGACTCTTTAGTTGAGCTTTAAATGTGATCTATTATTGCTCAATCTACAGTTGGTCATCCCTTATGTCAATAAAAATAGACATTTGAGTATTTAAATGTAATCTAATTCTGCAAGACAGTGCATTCTGTACAAGTAAAATAAATTAAAACATAATTGTTTCTTTTTAAGACACAGTCTTCCCATGACAGATATATAATAGGCAATTGTGCTTTTTGAAAATTGTCTAACTATAGTATGGACAAGAGTAAACTAACACTACAACCAATGATTATGGAAATGCTCATATTTAGCTTGATGCTTTAAAGTGTAGATATTAATAATACAGTATTAATAAATATAGGAGCATGAAATTATATAAAATACATTTAGAGTAGAAACAAACAAAAAAAATATCATGCCTATGGCTCCTTTTATATATATGGCCTCTCCCCAATTAGTACTCAGTTACCTAATTGGGGAATGGCTACAGCTATGATTGCTGACAGGGACAGATTTAACTCCATCTCTGCCGACCTTACATTCCCACACATACACTATTTACATTTTAAGGCTTTCGCCCTGCCACACTGACTTTACGGATAGTCCCTTCATAAGTGTGGATTTTTTTTACACCCACTAAGTAGCCATTCTTCATAATGATAAATCAATTGTATTTCCACTAGTGAATCTTCACAGGATGATTATAATAAGATAGGAAAACATAAATGATAACACCCTGCTGTAATGTATATGTTCAAGCAACTCCTTCAGTGAATTCCCACTGGAAATAGCAGCTCTTTCACTCGCCACACCTTTCCAAGTAGAAGCATGCAGCTCTTCAGAGAAACCAAAGAAAGGGTCTTATTATACTGGTGCATTCTTCAGCAGTAACATCCGCCTAAATGGAGGACTGATGAGACACTATTTCATTAGCTTATTATTTAACAGTTAAAAGGAATGTGCCCAATGTTTTTATGAACAGTTACAAAGAAAGGTCACCACTAAGAGAAATCAAAAGCTAAATCCTTTTCCATTGTGTAGACCTGCAGTTTAAACTGTTATTGGATTAACTTCCAAACGGATGAGAGAACACTCCCTGTTTTACATAAACCTGGGTTTAAATGGTTCCTGTCTTTTACCAAAACATACTTGATTTATGAGATTACCATGTAAATTCCTACTTTCATTTGCTTGTTATTTGGATTACTTTGCACTGGATTTTATTACTATAATTACTAGGGGGCCAAGCAACGAAGTTGCTGGACATCTTTTGTTATTGTTAAGGTATTATTAGGCCTTCAAGCCCATGGCCCGGGAAGCCTATTGTTGTTGTTAAGATTATTAATATTATTTTTCTTTTCACCAACAAAACCTTAAAAGTTGCATAAAATGAAAACCGTTGCACAGAAACTCTTGAAATTTCACAGAGTTGTAGACGCCAATGGGAACTAATGTCCACAGCTGAATGAACACGACTGGTCACATGGTTTGGCAGCCATATTTGATTTTACAAAATTTTGGACAATTTACAAGCATCTTCTTGTTGGAAACCCCTTATCGCAGAGTTCTGAAACTTGGTATACGTGATTAGGGATTGTCCAAGATGCACAAGATGCACAGTGCTCGAAATGATTGGCTGATTGGTCCAGTGATATGGCAGCCATGTTGGATAACCTTATTAACACAAAAATGTATTCTTCTTCAAAACCGCTAATCTGATTGAAGCAAAACTTGGCATACATGATACAAGTATGGTTTTCTATAAAGTTTGCTCAAATTAAGTTGCTAAAGAAAAACGTGAATACGGATACCAATAACAGTAAAATCAAGTACAAGATACAATATGTAGTTAATACAAGGTATGGAGCAGTTCAGTGCAAGTACAAGGATACTGGTACAATTGGGTGCCAATAATAGTAAAATCAAGTTTACAGAGCTGTCTGAATAGGTGTGTCTTGAGGAGGTGCCGAAAGGTGGTCAGGGACTGAGCAGTCCTGATATCCGTGGATAGGTCATTCCACCACTGAGGGGAAAGGGTGGAGAAGGAGCGGGTGGAGAAGTGGGGGGGGGGGGGTGGAAGTGGGGGGGGGGGGGGGGGGGGGGGGGTTACAGCAAACCTGCGAGTGGTGGAGGAGTGAGGGAGCGAGAGGGGATGTAGGGAGAAATGATAGTCTGGAGATAGGAGGGAGCAGAAAGGTCAAGACAGTGATAGGCAAGAACAAGAGTTTTGAATTAGAAGCAAGCAGCAATAGAGAGCTAGTGGAGGGATAATGTGGGTGGATAACGTGAGTGGATAACATGAGTGGTTAACTTGAGTGGGATAACATGCTTACTGGGACTAGTTTCGAATGTGTCTTTGTTTATATTCCAATCCAGTGGTGTGCTGCTGAAATTCAGGATGGAGCTACGCTTCAAACAATACTGCCACCGATAAATGTTTTATAACAATTTTAAAATGTCTGAAATAATTTCAAATTTCTATTTTGATTTTAATTTGGACTTGAATATCCCTTGGAACACATAAAGACAATTATTAAGAAGTGGAAGGTGTATGGCACCACCAAGACCCTGCCTAGATCAGACCATCCCTCCCAACGGGGTGACCGAGCAAGAAGGAGACTCATCAAAGAGGCTGCCAAGAGGCCAATGGCAACTTTACTAGATCTGCATGATTTTATGGCCAAGACTAGTCAAAGTGTGCATGTGACAAAAATATCCCAAGCACTCCACGAATCTGGCCTTTATAGTAGGGTGGCAAGAAGGAAACTATTACTCAAGAAAGCCCACCGTTTGAATTATGAAAAAAAAAAAAAAAACACTCTGGAGATTCTGTAGTCATGTAGCAAAAAGTTTTGTGGTCTGATGAAATTAAAATTGAACTTTTTGGCCTAAATGCAAAGTGTTATGTTTGGCGCAAACCCAACACAGCACATCACCGAAAGAAAACCATCCCTACTGTGAAGCATGGTGGTGGCAGCATCATGTTATGGGGATGTTTCTCATCGGCAGGGACTGGGGCACTTGTCAGGAAAGAAGGGAAAATGAATGGAGCAAAGTACAGAGAAGTCCTTGAGGAAAACCTTCTGCCCTCTGCAAGAAAGCTGAACCTGGAACGGAAGATCACCTTTCAGCATGACAACCACCCAAAGCACACAGCCAAAGCTACATTGGAGTGGCTAAGGAACAAAAAGGTAAATGTCCCTGTGTGGCCCAGTCAGAGCCATGACCTAAATCCAATTGAAAATTTGTGGCATGACTTGAAGATTGCTGTCCATCACCACTCCCCAAGGAACTTGACAGAGCTTGAACAGTTTTGTAAAGAAGAATGGTCAAATATTTGCAAATCTAGGTGTGAAAAGTTGGTAGAGACCTATCCCAACAGACTCTCAGCTGTAATTGCTGCCAAAGGTGCTTCCACCAAGTATTAATTCAGGGGGTAGAGACTTATCCAATTATGATCTTTCAGTATTTGTATTTATATATATATATATATATATATATATATATATATATATATATATATATATATATATATATAATACCAAAAAACGTCGGGTCTCAAGAGGATATAGCTCCTGATTTAAGTTTGTAAATTCAAACATTCAAAAAACGAATTTTTTTAAAAAAATTTCTGTCATAATACTTCACACTTGCTGGAAAATTTGTCCAAACAATCATTAAAAAATAACAAAGCATTTTTTATTGTTTCAACATGGGGGGGCTGGGTTGTGGGGGGGGTAGGGGGGGTCCGCTCAAAAGTAGAGGATCTGTTTTGTGAATTGGTTTAAATCTATAGCTCCAAAGGTCCTTATTCTCAGCATGAGATTATTGCATCAAGGCACTTTTTTTGCACCATCAAGCTTTGCAAGGCCATTCAGACTCAGGGAAACTTTTAGTACTTAAGCTGCAGGTTTTAAAAGTCAATCGTGTAGAAAATCGAACATTCAGTGTGTGCACAAACGATATTGCAACCACAATAGGCCAGCCAAACATCAGATTGAGGTGAAATGAATGTAAGTGTGGGGGAGTAGCGTTGTTATTTCAATTAAATTTTCAAATTCTAACACTGGACATGTATTTCTCAGATTTCCAGGCTTTCGAAGCCCTTACAACAGGTTTATTGACTGTGGGACGGATAGCTGCTTCCAAGATCACTGCATTGCCAAGTGTCAGTTAATAATTAACATCACATTGTTCAGAGGGATTTGAGGTATACTATTAGCATCCGAGGATGTGGGAAGGGGTCATTTGAATATACAAGTGGGAAATACTTGGGTTTTGTTTATCGATCAATGGTCAATTTAATATAATGTCATGGAACACAAGTTAACCTTTAATGTTATTTGTATGTGTGTTCTAGAAAATGTGGTTACTAATGTGGTTTCTCCTGCTTCTCAGTTGCTTGATGGGATCCTTTTTCAAGGGCTAAAATTGTTAAAGTGGGGTCTTTATTAACAGCTTTGTGTTTTTTTTTTTGTTTTTGTTTTTTCGTTTTGTGACATAATACAAATTTAGTTCTTGTTGGCACCACAGCAAAGTCGGTGCATTGTGTAAGATGTCCAGGATAGATAGATAACAAAGAAATATACTTTAAATTGTATTTTTTATAGTTAGCTTAAGATTATTGTTCCGTTCGTCATAATAAAGTACAAGGTGGTGGTAATACAATATGGTAAGACTGTAATCATATGAAGTAGAATGCAATGTGTCATCAATTGTCATAATAAAACCTTACGCATTGTCTCAGCTAATCAGGTTCCAAGCAGAGTATTCATTATCTATTTGTTAGCCACATAACTGTGTCAGATATTGTCTGAGGCACACAGCTGTCAACCTCCAGTATATAAGCACTGACACAAACTTAATGCACCAACACAGCGCCAGCTCGAGGGTTTCTTACAGTTATTGTATTCTTTGCTCACTTGTATGAGTTATATGCATGTATATCTATCTCAGTATATTAATAGAAGCAAAATAAATATTCTACACGTGAAGCACTTCTGCTCTCTCCCTCCCTGCTCTTCTCTGTCCCTTCTGCTCTCTCCTCTCTCTGTTGCACCTTTGAGTTTCGTGCTGTTGAAATCACCTTCCCTTGTGGCTTCCTTATTGTTCTCTACTGCCCTGCTGGACCCCTTATTCACTTTCTTGATGAGCTTGACTTCCTCCTATCCTCCCACCCCTCTCCATCCTCCCCTGTTATTCTATTAGGTGACTTCAACATCCACCACTCCAACCCTAACCACTCTGCTGGATTTCTTCTGCTTCTCCACTCCTTCACGTCTCAAGTCACCCCCCACGACTCACACGGTGGGCTGTCAATTTTAATGGTTTTGAGGGTTAATCAATTTACAACATCTTAGCGAGGCCAGTACAGAATCTGTGAAATCTCCTCGCTGGTGTACAGTACTGTTTTATTTGAATTTCTGAAGGCAGGTGTTGAAGTTGAGCAGTATCTCTTATCGAGCTCCAGAGTACAATGAGATAAAAATCAATGCCTTCAGCACAATTCATGCTGCTGGCCACACCATCAGCCCCCATCCCAGCCCAGGATATATATGGGCTCATGAAATCATTGCACAACAGTCTTGACAGAAATGCATCAATCTGCTGTGGAAATTCTAAGCATGGGTTTGCACACAATAAGAGTTAGTAAATAGACAAAGACCACCTGCTGCACTAAGGTGTTGGTTTTTTTTTTTTGTAATTTAGAAATGGAAAGCTGACGATCCTTCATACAGTAGTAAAAGTAGGACCTCACTGAATAATTGAAATTCAAGGGCTTTCTTTACAAAAATGAAAATTACAATGCAATCCGTTAAACTTAAACCCCAACATGCAGGGGTTGGACAAAAACTGCCACATGACTGGCAATAGGGTGTTGTAGTGCAACTCCTGCTATTCTGTCCAGTAATTTAAATAGGGCCATTTGCAGGAAAGTACTGTTCTGTATGTTCATCAGAAAGTTCCATGTGAGAACATCAGTAATTTGTACAAGAAACTGTCAGTTCTGCTGTTTTGCCTTGTATTTTATGTTTAACAGAATACTTAATAAGGAGGTGTTGTATCTCTTAATACTTAATAAGCTGATTGCCTATCTTAGCAATAAACAGAAGCTTGAGATGGTTTTCTGATTTAATGAAGAAGCAATGTTTATACAGCTTGATAATCTTCCGTGGCTCTTCTCCGTGGTGGATTGTCTATAATTCTGTAGTCCCCTCTATTTATTGTTCATGCTCAACCAATCAGTGTCAAGTACATTTAGTGCCCTTTTTACCTTATTTGGCAATCATTTATAATATACAACTTAATACAGATGTTATGCAATTATTAACTTACTAGCTAATAATTGATCAACATGTCTTTTTGTCACCCTTAACGGGACATAATCTCTTTAAAACTTTAACAGGTAACCAGCTCTTTCCTGCTCCTCGATAAACTTGAGCTAGAACCTTTTGCTATGGCTCAAACCTGTAGTTTGAGTTTCAGGAGCTATAAGTCCTGTTCTTGTTGTATTGTTTTGGAGAATGTTTTTCTTAGCATAGACGACTGCATTCTCATTCGCCTGCACAGAAATAACTGCTGGCACCTTACCAGTGGTTGCATGTGGAGCACTGTGGTAACAAAACAGAAAATTTGCTATTTTATGTGCAAGCGGATGGTTAGATTATTTTTCTTTTTTCAGTGAATTTTTTGAACATTTGTACTAACCTCACTGCAGCACCATTACTCTGAGGGTGATAAGTCACTGACTTGGTATGCTTTATTGCATTTAACCTTAAGAATTCGGCAAGCTCTCCAGATGTAAATTGCGGTCTGTTGTCTGAAAATCTCCT
This sequence comes from Polyodon spathula, assembly GCF_017654505.1. NCBI lineage: Eukaryota > Metazoa > Chordata > Actinopteri > Acipenseriformes > Polyodontidae > Polyodon > Polyodon spathula. Next base: position 72,861,718 of record NC_054534.1, read on the forward strand.
CAGGCAATCCATATACAGAAAACATATTACGCAACACTCAATGGTTTTAACAGTGGTAGTGCTAGTCATCACAATCACTTCCGCCCACTCAGAGTAGGCATCTCCATGGATGGAGGGGTGCTTTTTCTGGCACTTTGTTTGGCATGTCTGACACGGCTAACACAGCTTCAATTGCCTTGTCTAAACCCGGCCACCAAAGATGACTTTAGGCTATAGCCTTCATTTTTACCATTCCTAAATGGTTCCTATGCAACTCCATTAACATCATAGTTTGCAGTTCTTTTGGAATTACAACTCTGAGACCCAAATGTACACAATCATTCTCTATAGATAATTCAGTACATTTGTTCAAGAATTGCTATCATCATTTACAAAAGTTGGCCAGCCATTCAATATGTAATATTTTGCTTTATGTAATACAGGATATTTTGGTTTTACTGGCCACTTCTGCAGGACCAAGAATTTTTCAGTAAGATGCTCCCCCATGACGTTTTTGGCTGTAGTTGACTCTTCCTATACAATTCACTAAAAGTATGTTTTTACAGTAGCATCTTGGAAATTGTGTCCTTTTTTCAGAAACCATATAAACTTTTTGCTTTTGTTTTCAAAACAATATTTATTTTTGAAGTTAAGTATTTTTGATTATGTATTCTGCTTAGAGATACATATGTAAAAACATGTTCTTCTATGACCCGAGGAACCTTATAATACTTCCTGAAAGTTTTGTTGAACAATATTGATTTTTGGGCAGATTTCAAAACATAGTTTCACCTGAGTGATTGAAATGACATAATCCACTGTATTTATAAATGTTGTAAAAACATATATATTAAAACAAATGACACAGAATAAATGGTCTAATATAATTCTAAGTCAAATACATCAGATTTGCAGTTTTTACTCTTTTTTTAATTAGCTCTAAACAAGTTCCTGTGATGTTTTGTTTCTGCTTTTGTCTCTGCCTGGCTACTGTAAACTGTCTCCGCCCTTTAGACTCTAAATGCTCCTCTCAGTGACGTCGCACCAAAAAAAACCTATCAGGAAGTGAACATCAGTCCCTTCCCTATCCACTGATATGTGTTTCATGCCTGTACTGTAAAGCATTGTCAAGCTGAACCAATTGTCAAGATGAACCAATCCCTTGTATCTAATCTTATATTGGTAAGCTGCTAAAATCAGAGCCCAGTGCTGCAATCTGGCTGCTGCTAATGATGACATGCCTGTTTTTGGTCCAAGGATTTTTAATAGAGGCTTATGATCAGTAACTAATTGAAAGTTTCTACAACACAGGTGAAATTTCAAGCCAAAAATGATCCCCAGTGCCCTCTTATCTATTTGTGCATATTTTTTTTCTGTTTTGCTTAGCGTTCTTGAAGCATATGTATCGGTCTTTCTGAACCATCAGCTAATTTATGAGCTGTCACAGCACCTACCCCATATGGCAATGCATCGATCGTAAGCCATAATGACCAGTAACCCTGGATCAAAATACACCAGTAGACTTTTGGAACATAGCTGCTTACGAGTACCATCAAACGCCTTCTGAACTCTGTCGGTTCAATGACAATATTAGTCTTTTTCTAACAACTCTGTCATCGGCTCGATTACTGTTGACAGGTTCAGTATGAACTTTCCATAGCAACTAGCTAAAGCTGAGAACAATCCCAGCTCTCGAACATTAGTTGAAATGTGGTGCTTTCTTGATGACAACTGCCTTTCTTTCAATACGTTGAAATCAGCCCATTATAATTTCGATCAAATTGCTTACTACACAGTGATAAGTGTGTTATTTTTTTTTTCAAATTACCAAAAAACTCTTCATCAGACTTCAAACAATCAACCAAACATCAGTTAGTCCGGTCTGTAGTTAAAAACCCTAACCAATAAAGTTGAGTTTTTGGACACGATGATGCATTTCAGTATTTCATTGCAGTGTTTACTGTAGACCACGGCATCAAATGCAAATCTTTACCAGAGGGGTTTCTAAATCGTTTTGCAAGACCCAGAACGCTTACTAATCCAAAATAAATGTAATAATAATTGTATAGAAGATGTTGATGGAATGAATGCCAGAAGGAGAAGAATATCTCCTGGATTACCCATGGGTTATTGGTCACTTTATAGTCATCACATATGCAGACACTCCCATCAGTCTTGGGAACATATACAATTGGGGCGACCCATTCTGAACATATTACTGCTGAAAGAATGCCCCACTGCACCAATTTGTCCAATTGTTTATCTACCTCCTCTCTTTACACATAGAGAACAGGTCTAGCCTTGTAAAATTTTGGAACGGCATGTTCCGCTACACACAGTTTTGCCTTAATACCTTTCACTTAGTCTATTCCACAATCAAAAACTGCAGCGTACTTGTTGCATATATTTTCTATGGGAGCAGTTAGTTGGTGTGCTTTTGACCAGTCTAGATGTAAGTGGATTATGCAGTTTTGCCCTGTCCAGGAACAACAATAAACCTGAATTACTAGCAACATCTGTGGTATCAGATTACCGTTTTTCTCAACCTTTACATCGAAACTTCCCAATATTTTCAGGTTTTCAGTAGTGTACGTCTGTAACATCACATCAATGGGTTGCAATTTAAACCTTTTAAATTTGCTGATATACCATTTCGCTGATATTTTTGACAAAGCATCTACAGTACCAGTTTGCATCTTAATTTTCACCCAGTTTACTCTGAGCAGCACATTAGAGGGTTTCACGTACTCACATTGCTCATTCTGTACCACAAACAGTCCTGAACTTTCATACACACGTGTCCCATTTTTATTTTGAGTCCCTTTGTGACATTGACGACTTGCAAACTGTTTCCTTCCAGTTGCTCATGTGCATTGCAATTCTTTTTGCATGAACCTGTACTGTGTTCTGACTACGGGGCACTGCCATGTTGTTTATATCTGTCAGTGTCAGGGTCAGGGTCAAGGTCAGGGTCAGAGTCAGGGTCAGGGTCAGGGTCAGGTCGTCTTCTGCTGACCTGATGCAATGTAGCTTCCGCCCCTGGCTTTGTATAGCTGGGGTGTGTTGACATGCCACATACGTCACAACGTGACGAATTCACACTCTTGCAAGCCTTTGCCAGATGTCCTGCCTTTCCGCAGAGTCGGCAAGAGTAATCCTTAAATCGGCATTCTCGCGCCTGGTGGTTTGTTCCGAGGCATCGGTAACAGGTTTGAGACTTTACTTTTTTATTATCTGCCTGGCTCGTCTTTGTGCTGAGGCTACCAGTGCTGTAAACCGCAGTTGGCTGCATTTTCTGTACTTTTAAGGAATTCTCTGCTTGAAATTCTGACAACTAGTTGGTCCCTCACCAAACTGACATGGTTCAGTAAGTCCCTTTACAGCCACCATAAACCATGACACTGACTCGTCTGCATTTGCTTGCGCCTGCAAAAAGCATATCTATCGGCGACCTTGTTTCTCTTAGGCTCAAAATGTTCCCATAGCACCACCAATAATTCTTTCAGCGTCAAATCCTGGGTGTTTTTTGGAACAATTCAATCTTTTAACAGGGCATCATTTCTTATGCTGCTTACAATGAGGGAAACAGCCTTTCTCCTTTCTGAGGTGATATCGTTTGGCTACATTGAAATGATTTAGACGTTCCTCAAAATGTGTAAACGTCTCACTTGCCTGGTCATTGTTGAGGCAATATATATTGCAGAGATATGCCATTTCCTTCGCTTCAATCCGATGTACAGTCCACTATTGACAGGTCTTGCGCACAGATCCTATCCTCATCATCAAAATCTGTTGTGTCTGCGTTGTGTAGAGGTGTAATAGGTAAAATAGATCTGTGAGAAGATCAGCTTAACAAGCTGATTGCCTTAACAAGTAACGGAAACGACAGACAGTTTTGTAATTTAATGAACAAGCAATGTTTATTCCATGATACAGCTTTATTTTTCGTGGCTCAGCTCCCTGGTGGACTGTTTATAATTCTGTAGTCCCCTTTATTTATTGTACATGCTCAACCAATCCATTTAGCACCCTTTTTACCTTATTTGGAAATCATTTGTAATATACAACTTAACACAGATGTTATGCATTTAGTATCACATATCCAACAGGAGGCTATTAGCATAATAAATGTATTATGTGCACAGTATGTGGATATGCAGTGCAGTGTGATTTCCAGCTTCATTCCTGAGACTCAGTATGAGTGAGTAGAACATAAGAGTCTAACAATCTGCCTCCTTAATATAGATATATAAAATGACTTCAACTAAACAGACAAAAGCTGCTAAAATAAGGCATTTTTTTGGAGGGCAGCGCCATTTTAAGAAGAAAAGGGAAAGTAAAATCCTGTTTTTTTAAATCAATAGTAATAATTTTACTGCAAATATAATATAAGTTATTATAAGATCTTTCCCGGAAATATTATTATCATTAAACAAAAAGATTGAATTGCTGTAGTAGGTTGACATCTGTACAAAGGGTAATTTCAACAAGTCCCTAACTGTGATGCATTATTTTATTTAGAATTTAATTAAAGGATATTAAGGAATTGTCTGTTTGGTGTGTGGCACAATTGTTACTCAGTCCGGTAACAGAATTAGCCTCCCCACTCCAGCAAGGAGACTAGCTGCCTTCAGAAATTAGTTTTCTTCTTGTTTACTTTCATACTGAACAACTAACTGGCAGATAGTCCTTTGTACGTGCCAGCCCTAACAGTCTAATCATATCATCTTTTTTTTTTTTGTCGGTAGGTTTCAAGCCATCACAGATAAAAACAAGTTTTCACAATGTTCATCAGATCTTCAACACAATCTGTTCCTCACCACATGCATAGTTTCGTATGGTACATGCAAACAAGAAATTCAGATCCAATCTAATCATGGCTTTTATTTATACGACTTCTTAAAGTAACAATATTACTATCTCAGAAAACTTTTTCAACTGATTTGCAGAAAAAAAGCAATACAAAAATATATAGATATAAAGGAAAGGAGAGTATCAAGAATGATATGTTGCTTAGGGATAGTAGTGTGACCAAGTACACTACACATTACCATATTTACATTTATCCTTTTAACAAAATAGTGCTTCATTAATCATCAGATTACTACAGTACAAGTAACCCATCTGCACGATAACAACAGACTCTCACTAATCCAGACCCATGTAGTCTGAATTAATCTATAATCCAAACCATGTTATCACAATTAAATACATGTTGACAGCATAGATTAATTTACTACTACTGCCAATGCTCACCCAAATCTTTCCTTTGCTGTGGTACAGCAAACGTTATTATTTGAAAGTTACTTTGTAGAAAAAGAATTGGCTAATAGTTTTTTTAAATGTTTTTAATACAATATAACTGTTCAGTCTGATTAGGTGTCTTGTACTGCGATCAGTCTGTAATATATACATACATACATACATACATAAAGTACATACATACATAAAGCCCCTCTACTCAAGATGGCTGTATTACCACTTATGTGTGGGTGCGGCAAGAAACTCTTAATCAGTGTTTATATTTTATCAAGGTTTTTGCACTTTTATTTACAACTAACACACAAACACAGGAACAAATCAAAGAATTACACAAAAAACCTACTCCAAACAAGCTCTTCAAAATAAACACTCTGCACTCCACACTCAACACCCTGCACTCTGCACTCCACACACTGCACTCTGCAATCCAAACCTTGCCCTCCACACTCTGCACTCCACACTCCACACCCTGCACTCTGCACTCCACACCCTGCACCCCACACTCCACACTTTGCACTCCACACCCTTCACTCTGCACTCCACACTCCACACCCTGCACTCCACACCCTGTACTTCACACTCCACACTCCACACCCTGCTCTCCACACCCTGCACTACACACTCCACACCCTGCTCTAAGGGATAACATAAGGGATCAACAAGTCATTCAAATAAGATGGGACTGAAGTATTTATAGTTTTGGCAGGACCTTAAGACCAGTGCTTACCGAACTGGAAGCCAGTGTAGGGATGCTAAGATAGGTGTGATAGCATATTTTTTGCTTTTGTTAGGATCCTAATATTTTGTACAAGCTGCACTCAGGATAAGACATCATTTGAAATAACAGTAAACACAGCATTGTAATAATCAGTTCTGGATGATAAAAAGCATGAATCAGTATCATGTTGCGAAAGCAAGTGTCTTAGTTTTGCAATATTCTTTATATGAAAAAATGACACTTTGGTTACATTGCTAATATAAGGTTTCTCATTTCAGGCTTTGGCTCAAAAGGGAAGCTGTCCACTCTAATAACAGATGGATCTACATTATTTAGTTGACTTTTTGATCCCAAGAACATTACCTCTGTTTTGTCCGGGTTTAATATTAAGAAATGTTCTCACGTCCATTGCTGAATGTCAGAACATTTCCAGTTGAGGAATCACCTGGCTTCAAAGATAAATAGAGTTGAGTATCATCAGCATAGCAATGAAAGTTTATCTCATGTCTGCAGACAACAGCACCCAGAGGCAGCATATATAAGGCAAATAGAATGTGTCCAATAACAGAACCTTGTTCATGTAAGATTTCAAAATGTCACATTTTTCAATTTTTGTCAGTTAAATATATGGAAAACCATGAAGTAATTAAATATTGTAGCAAGTGCTACTGATTTTACTATATTTAACTGACACTATTGACCCATGTGCTTCACACATGCTATTGATTTAATGTTCTTAATAATTATTACTGATAATATGTTTAATAAATGCTACTGCTTAATATATTATATAAATACAACTGACCGAGGTGTTTAAGTACCATTGATCTAATAAGCTTAACAAGCACAATTGATCTGCACAATTAACAGGTGTGATAGATTTCAAGATCACAAAACCGTGTTGATTAGTTGATTACACTTACCTCTTAAAAGCAGTGTGTTCCTTCATTATACAGTAGTACACATTTCCCACAGTAGCTGTCTTCCTGTTTGTCTGTCCGGCATTTGGCGAGGACGGGCCATCAGATGATTTGAATGTGGACTCGCCTGAGGTAATTTTATTTGTTTAGGGGTATGTGTACGTGGGTTTATGTATTCTATTTGTTTAGGGGTATGTGTAGGTGGGTTTATGTATTCTATTTGTTTAGGGGTATGTGTAGGGTGGGTTTATGTATTCTATTTGTTTAGGGGTATGTGTAGGGTGGGTTTATGTATTCTATTTGTTTAGGGGTATGTGTAAGTGGGTTTATGTATTCTATTTGTTTAGGGGTATGTGTAGGTGGGTTTATGTATTCTATTTGTTTAGGGGTATGTGTAGGGTGGGTTTATGTATTCTATTTGTTTAGGGGTATGTGTAGGTGGGTTTATGTATTCTATTTGTTTAGGGGTATGTGTAGGTGGGTTTATGTATTCTATTTGTTTAGGGGTATGTGCAGGTGGGTTTATGTATTCTATTTGTTTAGGGGTATGTGCAGGTTGGTTTATGTATTCTATTTGTTTAGGGGTATGTGTAGGTGGGTTTATGTATTCTATTTGTTTAGGGGTATGTGTAGGGTGGGTTTATGTATTCTATTTGTTTAGGGGTATGTGTAGGGTGGGTTTATGTATTCTATTTGTTTAGGGGTATGTGTAGGTGGGTTTATGTATTCTATTTGTTTAGGGGTATGTGTAGGTGGGTTTATGTATTCTATTTGTTTAGGGGTATGTGTAGGGTGGGTTTATGTATTCTATTTGTTTAGGGGTATGTGTAGGGTGGGTTTATGTATTCTATTTGTTTAGGGGTATGTGTAGGTGGGTTTATGTATTCTATTTGTTTAGGGGTATGTGTAGGTGGGTTTATGTATTCTATTTGTTTAGGGGTATGTGTAGGGTGGGTTTATGTATTCTATTTGTTTAGGGGTATGTGTAGGGTGGGTTTATGTATTCTATTTGTTTAGGGGTATGTGTAGGTGGGTTTATGTATTCTATTTGTTTAGGGGTATGTGTAGGGTGGGTTTATGTATTCTATTTGTTTAGGGGTATGTGTAGGGTGGGTTTATGTATTCTATTTGTTTAGGGGTATGTGTAGGGTGGGTTTATGTATTCTATTTGTTTAGGGGTATGTGTAGGGTGGGTTTATGTATTCTATTTGTTTAGGGGTATGTGTAGGGTGGGTTTATGTATTCTATTTGTTTAGGGGTATGTGTAGGTGGGTTTATGTATTCTATTTGTTTAGGGGTATGTGTAGGTGGGTTTATGTATTCTATTTGTTTAGGGGTATGTGTAGGTGGGTTTATGTATTCTATTTGTTTAGGGGTATGTGTAGGGTGGGTTTATGTATTCTATTTGTTTAGGGGTATGTGTAGGTGGGTTTATGTATTCTATTTGTTTAGGGGTATGTGTAGGTGGGTTTATGTATTCTATTTGTTTAGGGGTATGTGTAGGTGGGTTTATGTATTCTATTTGTTTAGGGGTATGTGTAGGTGGGTTTATGTATTCTATTTGTTTAGGGGTATGTGTAGGGTGGGTTTATGTATTCTATTTGTTTAGGGGTATGTGTAGGTGGGTTTATGTATTCTATTTGTTTAGGGGTATGTGTAGGTGGGTTTATGTATTCTATTTGTTTAGGGGTATGTGTAGGTGGGTTTATGTATTCTATTTGTTTAGGGGTATGTGTAGGGTGGGTTTATGTATTCTGTTTGTTTAGGGGTATGTGTAGGTGGGTTTATGTATTCTATTTGTTTAGGGGTATGTGTAGGGTGGGTTTATGTATTCTATTTGTTTAGGGGTATGTGTAGGGTGGGTTTATGTATTCTACTTGCATTTGTGTGTGGAGACGCTGCTAACCTTGTTTTCTTTTCATAGGACAAAGAGCGCATTCTACTGTTTCTTAGATAGTTTTTATACGGTTTCATGTAGTAACTTTATAAACGTGTATGACTCTTAATGGCTGCATGAGAATTCTGTGAATAGCTTTACGTACCATTTGTCCAGAGCTTATATTGAAACTATACCTTTTTTGGAGTTTTTGTGAGGGAGGTGCACCCGATTGCTTGGACAGTGATAGTCACAGGGTGTTTTGCGTTGAAGTTTTGTATTGGGTGGTGCACTGCGCTAAGCAATTTACATTGTTTTATTCTTGGTTGATTTATGCACTTTTGATAATTTTGTAGTATAAGTTGATTATTTTCATTTTCTTGATTTTTTTTGACACTGAGTTGGGGTTTTTTTTGTGTGATTGTTCACAAGGTGGCTTTATCGCTATCCTGGCTTTTGGTGGTTGACTGCCTTCAATCGCTGCAATTAAATACTACTATAGTATTCACTACCATTAAATACTATCTATTTGAACCTTTATACTATTTTTTTTTTTTTTTTTTTTTTTTTGCTACCATTAGTTACTCCCTATTTGAATCAAGTGCTTGTAATTGTTTTTAACCTGTGCTTTATTGAATTTGGGGTGGTTCCCATTTTATAAATAAATTGTTTCAAACTCTTATGTGGGGATTTTGTGACATTTTATTCTTAGGAGTTCCCCTCTCCTATATACTAAAAGGGGGTGGCGTAGTACTGTATATCCGTAGGGTGGTGCTCAATTTGTTAACATAACATTATTCAGCAGATTTCATTCGATTTCATGAAGCAAAATGTGTTCATTCTATAGGATGATGCAAAACTTTTTGCCATAGCTGTAGATTCCCTCTATGTGATGAATTCAATCTTTCCCAATGAGATGTAGATGACCGATTACAGACTTCTTGAGCGCCAGCATGTTAACTGTTTAGTGCTGCATCAGTTCTAATCAAGATTTCTCTGTAGATCTATATCCCAGTCAAACAAAGGGTTGCATATGCATGATCATAAGCACTGCTGACTCAAAGGATAACCTTGCCAAAAAAGTCATTAATAAAGTGTAAACTGCACTAATGGGAGACCCAGGATCTGAAATGTATTAGCACAACTACCCCAACTGTTTAAATGCTCTTCTACCTTTCTTACAAGCATTTTTCCAGCAGTTTCCATGTTTCCATCTACCTACTGTACATTGTTCCTATTTTAAGCAATGATATTTTTTTTAACATATAGAAAGTAACACCTACAATCCCCTTGTTAGTGTGTATCATAGTTTTAACAACCAAAGAGCACCTTTCTAATGTCTGGGGGGGGGGGGGGGGGGATCAAGACTGTGAAGCAGATAGCAAGGTGCGTGAATGTGTGCCCCTTTCTTTTCCCAAAGCATTTCAGCCAAGCTGGTTGTTTGTAAAGGGTGAGACTGTATTGTGACATGCTCGCTGGATGCTACTTTCTTTAGGTGAATGGAGCACAAGGGAATAAACAAACAAGGCAGAAGGACTAGGTCAGGTGAAAGCTAACAAATCCCAGCTGAGCCCAGCATGACGCCAGTGTTTTTAGTATCAAATAACACCTTTTAGATCCATCAGCTTAATCCATTTAAGAACTTTGGTTTGAATCTTCCATCACACCTGTTGCAAATACACTACATTCTACCTGCAAAGTGTGAAGAAAGCCTAGGCTATTCCTAAGAATACTGTACATGGTTTTAAAATCTGTGACCCGACCCTTAGCTTAATTACAGATTTTCAATCGCCACTTATCGTCTGTACAGGACACATTTCATCCCTCTTACCTTTTGAAAAGTAGGTCTAAAAATGATAACTATAGAGCCGCATTGCCCTTAATGCTGCTATGAAGTTATTATAGTCAAGTGTCCCTATCATAGGAAATACTCAAACTCATGAAAATGTCATTTATTTTTACCCTGAACCTTTTCTATGATGAATTCAAGTTTTCTTGGTTTAATTTGCTCCAGTATTGAGATTTGGAGAAGGCCTTGTTGTTTGGACATAGGTCTGTAGTTCCTGATTCCAGAGAAAACACTCAAGACACTTTTTTTTTACTCTGTTTGCACAATCAACCAAGAGTGGAAACAGATACTTGTAAAGATCAGGCACAGGGGAAAAAAAAAAGAAACCAAAACTGGACAAAACAACCCTATTTTCACCAAGAAAAAAAAAACACACACACATTATTACAACTTTTACCTCATGTGGTTTTACATTTGTGAAATATACTGAGGCTACAGCTAACCAATCTTCAGTATCACTATTGGGTTACTACACGCCCTTGGTATTTTTTCCAGACGTTCTGGCATGTGCATATAATGCACAGAAATGACCCACTGCAGGTGGTGCCTTGTTGGATTTACTTTGTGTACTTTTTTTCTTGACCAAGTGGGATTCATCTATGCCTAAGCATTGTACCTGCCTCAGAAAATAATCTTCAAAAAAAATCTATCAAGAATGAATCACTTTATTTCAAACAATACCCTGTCAATATGCAGCTGTCTAATTGTTTGGCTTCTAGGTGACATCGAATGAGGGCTACAATTAGGATAATGGGACACCACCTAAAGAATCAGGATTATCCTTAAAAGTTAAAATGCTTGACCAACCTTTAAATCTTGTAAATTCTAAAGTATGCTATGGAAGTCAATGATGTTCTAAGACGGGTTTAATATGTTCTATAAACTTTGCAGGAGTTAAGACACAAAATAATTCATATCAGCAACTAATTTCACAAGGACTAGACATCATCTAGCATGGGGATGCAAAACTGCAGTCACAAATACAGTATGCACCAAGGTTTCAACGGAGCCTTGATCTAACCTCATAACCATAGCTATGTTTCCAAAATGAAAGAAGTCAGTTTTATAAATTGTTCTAATATGTTATTCTAAGATTCTCATTTGCAACTTAAAGCATTGTGAGACTTTTTAATAACATGACTACACCTTTTACTGTTCTGCATCAGCTTTTGATGGGTTATTGCTGCTTCTTATATTTAATTTGGTTCCTCAATACAAGTATCCACCCTACCCTGAAAAACATGCACAAACACGTAAGCAGGGTAAGAGCTTAGATTTGGTGTATAAACATATAGCAGCACTATAAACTATACAACTTGGTATCTAAGTACATATAAGAACTGTGCTCCTTTTTGTGGCTGGAATACATTAGATTTAATATGTCCCTTAGTAACCATTGTAAAGCATTTACTAGGTGATTAGTATACTTATGCAAGGTAATTGGGATAGCTGCTTTCAAGTCATGTGAAATGTTTACTGAATCCTGTACCTGCATGTAAAACTAGCCTCTGAGAAGGTGTGCTTTATATTGAGCTGGCCAAAGAAACAATACCAGAGTGCATTTGAATGGGAAATGTACAAACTGTGCTATTAAAGGCTTACTCCCAGTGCTTATAGCATGAATTATAAGATCGGGAAATGTTCGGATTAGAAAAGGAGACATGAAAAGGCTGAAACTTGTCACTGTGAATATTATTTACAGGTAGAGGGCAGGAACCTCAGGCAGTCCTCTGAAAGTTTTTTCAAAGAGCTAGGTAATTAGTGGTAATTAAGGCCAATTAGCTGCTTAACACCCTGGGGCCTAACAGTGTCCACGTACACATCATAATTAGGCAATTCTTTATTAATTGCAGAGGTACAAAAAAGCAATTAACTAAAGTACCATCCCTTCTGTTAGCCTGTTGAGGATAAAGGAATGATGTAATTCTAAGAAGAAAACAGTTGAAGGGTAGGTATGCACCCTGGGATGGTGGCTCTTGTATTAATTACTTTTTTAAAAAGATCACTGGGATGTTTCACAAATGTTCTTTTCAAAAATGGTAACTTAAAGGCATGGACATTATTGGTACAGTGAATAGACTTAGCTAGCAACTCGGTGACACACTTATTCCGGAAGACATGCTTTATTGACAAACAAAATGGGAGAAAATCAACAGGATTCATTTGCATATGGCAACATCCACTTTTTCAGCTTCACTGGGTTGATACAAAAGAAACTCTTTGTTTCAGTGGAGAGCAAGTGTTTTCAGGTATTCCTACCATTTCTGAATAAGTAGCGAATATAACGTTGCTTTGATTGTTTGTTGAAACAGAACCTTTGCGAACAGTGGCACTGGAACAATTTTTAAAGTGGGGGTGCTGAAAGCCATTGAACAAAACTGTAACCCCTGTACATGATGGAAGCCATACAAAGCACCGTTAGTTCCAGCGCCCTTGTTTGCATAAGCAAATGATCTGAAAGGTTGATGGGATCTCAATCTTGGCAAAAGGCGTAGGGGTTTAAGCTATTATACATCATATATCGGAGCTCGTTAGACTTTGTAAATAGAGTGCTAAGTAACACATGACCAGGTGTGCTGTAAGATATATCTTGCCATCAGTTATCAGTTAAATACTTTTAAATAATGCAATACTTTGAGAACATGGAAAACAGGAAAGTGACTAATATTGAAATACATAAATATATTTTTAATGATGATCTACAGAATTATTTATTATTATTATTATTATTATTATTATTATTATTATTATTATTATTATTATTATTATTAATAATAATAATAAACACAATAAAAAAGTAGCAATACATATATAACACAATATCGCACATTAAACTAATTAGCCACAAATTATATACCCGGAAGTGTACTGAAATTAGCTAGCTGCTTAAAAATATATATATAGGATGGCTATTTAAATAACTATTAAATGTATATTTAACAGGTTTTATTATTTAACAATTTGTCCCAGTTTTGAGCTTTGAAACTCTGGTCACCTTACCCATGGGTGAATTGCATTAAAGGCATTTTAAAATGTTGAATGATGTCTGCAATGAGGTTTAAACATTTAACTTCAGTGGTACAGTATTAAGATCTGCTAATGTATGAGCGAATGAATCCTAGTCAACAATCTCCCTCCCGACCTGTAAGGGCGCGGTATAACAGGAACAGTGTGCCCCGGACTGGATGGTTTGGCAGTTAATTCTTGGGTCAGTTGGAAGTCTGCCATCCAGAAAAGGGGCAGAGTCACAATACCAGAAATCATTGTCTTAATGTGGTAAGCAATGTGTCAGTCGTGGAGGCTACCTGATTGCATTCACTACCGAAGGGGGAGTGACTGAGGGTATATCAGGGGATGTGGCAAAGCAATCTGTTCCTTGGTTATGGTTATGGAAAGACCTGTAAAGGACGTACAAACAAAAAAGTATCATGAGTGTTTAATGTTGTCTTATCTGTCTGTTTAACTGTTGTTATTTGTTATTCTAGACAGCTAAATATCTGGGAGCTGTCGCGCTAAGCCAGCATCAAACTCGGACTACATTTCACTACTGCACCGAATATTGTATTAAATCACCTCTTGCACTAGGATCACTCAGTATTGGACTTGTGATCGTTTGTATATAAGGTGTGTGTCATTGTTAGTATTATTATTTCGGGACTGACACCTGTGGCTTACCGGCGCTATACATATCATTGTGTAGAGCCAGGTATTATTATTATTATTTAAGGTTGCCAAACAAGCAACCCAGCACAAATAAAGAGCTGTTTTTCATTGTGAACTGTATTGTGTTTGCTATTATTGAGCACTGCATCACCTCTACACCTGCACACTGCAAACTGCTTTGCCACAATAGGTCATTAAAAAGACCCCCAAGCTGCAATGAGTTAGGATAATGCTGGAGGACATTCAGTACGGGTGTACTCAGTATGTTAGTTAGTTTGGGTTTAGCTTTCTGAGACAATGCTGCTCACCATTTTCTCATCACCACTGCTTATTAAGAGTTGTATATATGAACAGTAACCTGATCCTAGTACAGAGCTGTCTGGGATGCAGGCCTCAAATCACTATGTCATCCCACCAGCATTAATCACAGAATTTTCTGCTGCTTTTAAAAAACGTTACAGTAAGATGTCAACGTCCATTGGTATTTTGCAAATACATCAGGGATGGATATATATATATATATATATATATATATATATATATATATATATATATATATATATATATATATATATATATATTACCTTTATTGCAGCTGGCAACTCGTGTAGAAAAAGAGGTTTGAAAAAGTAGAAGGAATAGTCTGGCAAGTACAAAGTGCCATTTTTTCCAAACATTCTGTGGGGCGCTGTAGCAGGACAGAAGAGTCCTGCTAAAATGTATTATTTGGGGTTTATTTAAAAGAATAGTTTATAGGGTTGTATTGTTATGATTTGTTGTAGTGTATTATATTGGATTGTCTCTTTTGAGAATGCGTGGTCGGCACCTAATGATTTAGGGACAAACTGGCTGTTGACCAATTGTTAAGTCTTGTGCAGAATGTGGCCATCTCCAGATGAATTTATTGCTAATTTGGAGCTTTGGCTGAACCGGTGGGTGTACAGAGAGGAGGTATGTGAGTAAGAGAGACGAGACAAAGATTTTAAAAAATAATACAATTGCTGTGAGTGCTGGGAGGACCAGCACAGTACTTGTTTTGGTGAATTTGTTTGTTTTCATTTTAATTTTTGGCTCTATGAGCTGTGTTTTTGTAAAAGTGTTTGATTTATTTTGTATAGTAAATACCCGCAGCAGCTCTTCAACCCGCTGTACTTGTGTAAGTGTGAACTTCCTGGTCTGAGGACGTCACCACTCAGCCATCCTGTTACAGGCGCAAAAACATTTTGTGGGGAGTTTGCACCCCACAACCTGCACACTAAACACAAAAAATACCCAGTTTTTACAAATAATGTGTAACATTTTTGGAACAGATTTTGTGGTTTATCACCTTAATTGATTTTGTCCAGTGTGTGTGTGTGTGTGTGTGTGTGTGTGTGTGTGTGTGTGTCTATATATAGACACGAATGAGGTCTGGCAGCCGACGACCTAACAGAGTTCCACTTCTTTCAGCAAAACACAAGAAACTGCAGTTGCAGTGGGCTAGGAACGAAAACACTGGAGACTGGAGGATTAGAAAATCCTGGTCTGATGAATCCCGGTTCCTGCTGTTTCACGCTGATGGGAGGACTAGGGTATGGAGAAAACCATATGAGTACATGCATCCATCGTGCCGCATGCCAACATTGCAGGCTGGGGGTGGTGGTGTGATGGTGTGGGGTGTGTTTTCATGCCACACATTGGGCCCCTTGATAAAAGTGGAGCAACGTTTGAATGCCACAGGATATCTGAACATCATTGCCAATCAGGTGCATCCCTTCATGACAGCAGTCTATCCATCTGCTAATGGATTTTTTCAGCAGGATAATGCCCCATGCCACAAGGCTAGGATTGTCCAGGAATGGTTCCATGAACATGACAGTGAATTCAGCTTACTGCAGTGGCCTGTCCAGTCACCAGATCTCAGTCCAATTAAGCATCTGTGTGATGAGATGGAACGAGCTATTCGGAATAGAGCTCCACTACCAGCCAACTTGACACAACTGTGGGAAGCATTGGAGTCAACATGGGCCAGTATCCCCACGGAACGCTTTCGACACCTTGTAGAGTCCATGCCCCGACGAATTGAGGCTGTTCTGAGGGCAAAAGGGGTGCAACTCAATATTAGGAAGGTGTTCCTAATGTTTTGTACACTCAGTGTGCGTGTATGTATATTCCTACAAGGAGGAGGCAGCAAGGTCAGGTTCATTGTATAACTTAACAAACAAGACCTGTGTATCGAAGATACATCTTAAGGGAGATCTTCAATGTAAACAAGATAAAAGGACACAAATTAAGAGCCAAGATGTATTTAGCTTTAACAAATAGATTGACGTTTCTGTGTTAATTTCTCTGAATTCTAATGTATATAGTTTATTTTAATACAACACCTGGATCATATTTTGAAAAACACACTATGTGTATGTTCAACATGCGACCCTATTGAATTCAAATGAGTATGTTCAACATGCAACCCTTTGGATTCAAATGAGTATGTTCAACATGCAACCCTTTGGATTCAAATGAGTATGTTCAACATGCAACCCTTTGGATTCAATGAGTATGTTCAACATGCGAACATTTGGTTTCAATGGGCTGGATTTTCTGCTAGCCCTCATTGTTGAAAATGGTCCTACATTAAGGTTTAATGTCCAAGTTTAATGGGCATGTGTGGCAGTGCAGGGCCCTGTCTGTAAATATTGTGTTGTGGTGATTTGGTGGTGGTTGGCAGGGATGGGGTTAATTTCCTATCCCTGCCAAAATACATGTGAGAATGTGGCTGGAGCTAATTGAATAACTGATAATTAGGCTCCAGCCACATGCTATAAAAAAGGGGGAAATTACTTTGTTTGGTGGAGGTGTTTTGGGGTGAATGTTTCTGTGTTGTGTGTTAGAAAGTTCAGTGAAGGCTCTGCCCAGCCTGAACAGTTTTTAGTTTGACCTTTTATTTTTGGCTCTGTGAGCTGTGTTTTGTTTGACTTTTTGATTTACTTTTTGTTGATTAAAACAGCGCAGCAGCGCTTTCACTACAGTTTTATTGTCTCCGAGTCTCTGTCCTCCCGGCTATCCTACCACAGCATGCTATATGAAATTAAATGTAATTTAAGAACGAAACAAAATATGAAATGTGTACGTCAAGTATCATTTTAGTCCAAAGTAGAATTTTCAGATTTTGCATTGTTTGATATTCCAAATGTAAGATAGGGGATGTGCGCTTTGTATTTTTTGAGACTGCCCTCACTCTATCTGTGCTTGGCTGCACTAGTGCTCTAGCAAATTAACGTCTCATTTAAAACCTGACATGTTCTTCTAAAGCACACATCTTAATTAAGACATGCAGGCTGATTTACAGAGAAGTTATACTGGTTTTAAAACCACAGACCCTAACTTATCCTTAGACTTCCCTTTAACAGAACAGTAATGTTTGTTTGTTTTTTTAAATTAAGCGGCATTCAACGTACATTAGGTACCCTTCAGGTATATAGGTATTTACAACGTACACACTTATGTACAAGGTACTTAAATGCATAACCTTAGCTTTCAGGCTGACGTAAATTGAAATGTATTCATCACACAAGTTGTATTACGAAAATGAACCTGTCCTTGTAAATACAACTGATTGTATACTAAGAGTGAAAATGTGTATACTGATACAATGCATTATAGTCTTACAAATTAAGAACAATGCTTTTTTTATTTACTTAGGTTAAATCTTAAAGGTGTAGCTGTAGCATCAAAGGTTTCAATAGACTATTGCTCTTTGATAGACGTGAACCTTGAACTGCTGCTGAACTTGAAGATGCAGTCAGGGTCGAGAAGCAGAAGAGCAGGTCTCAAGAAAACATTGCTGCTCTAATCCACAATTAGCCACAATGACTGACTGTTTTGTGGAAGGCGTAGGGTGGAGCCACATGTTATTAATGGATCTCCCATAACCTTCTTTGCTATCAGCAAACACTGTAAACTCCTTCAAATACTATATAACATCTTTATTTAAAGCACAGTGAAAGCATGGTAGGCAAAAGTAAGCAGTGTAAAGTGGTACAGCATGTTAAAAAATATGGCAAACCGTGGTAAAAGGTGGTAATTGTACACTATAACCGTGGTAAAAGGTGGTAATTGTACACTATAGCCATGGTAAAAGGTGGTAATTGTACACTATAACCATGGTAAAAGGTGGTAATTGTACACTATAACCATGGTAAAAGGTGGTAATTGTACACTATAACCATGGTAAAAGGTGGTAATTGTACACTATAACCATGGTAAAAGGTGGTAATTGTACACTATAACCATGGTAAAAGGTGGTAATTGTACACTATAGCCATGGTAAAAGGTGGTAATTGTACACTATAACCATGGTAAAAGGTGGTAATTGTACACTATAACCATGGTAAAAGGTGGTAATTGTACACTATAGCCATGGTAAAAGGTGGTAATTGTACACTATAACCATGGTAAAAGGTGGTAATTGTACACTATAACCATGGTAAAAGGTGGTAATTGTACACTATAACCATGGTAAAAGGTGGTAATTGTACACTATAGCCATGGTAAAAGGTGGTAATTGTACACTATAACCATGGTAAAAGGTGGTAATTGTACACTATAACCATGGTAAAAGGTGGTAATTGTACACTATAACCGTGGTAAAAGGTGGTAATTGTACACTATAACCATGGTAAAAGGTGGTAATTGTACACTATAACCATGGTAAAAGGTGGTAATTGTACACTATAACCATGGTAAAAGGTGGTAATTGTACACTATAACCATGGTAAAAGGTGGTAATTGTACACTATAACCATGGTAAAAGGTGGTAATTGTACACTATAACCGTGGTAAAAGGTGGTAATTGTACACTATAACCATGGTAAAAGGTGGTAATTGTACACTATAACCATGGTAAAAGGTGGTAATTGTACACTATAACCATAGTAAAAGCATGGGAAAATTGCGAAATCACCAAATAAAATAATCCATTTTTATGAAGGAACAGAAAGCACCTATTGCTTTGTACAGAACATTATGCAATTTGCATCCCATTAGTGGTTACATTAGTAAACAAAGATAAAATTAATGGCAGAAAAATTGATTTTGTGTATTGCTATTTTATAAAAAGGTTTCATTTACTCGCTGTGCTACCAGGTTTATTTTACAAGCATGAGATTTTATTTTATTTTTTTTAAATGTGATTTGATACGAATTAGAGGTCCAGATGAAGTAAGATAGCAAGCTGCTTGCCAGTGTCCACAAGCTTCATGAGGGCTGGGCAGAAATGAGATGAAGCAATGTGCTGGCAATGTGTAAGGCTAAATTGAAGTTAGTAATTTGTTTGAAATGATGTTTGGGAATTATGTTGGCGGCCAATCCTTCTTAAATACACATTAAGTACTGTGTAAGTACATCTGCATTTATAAAGTACCCATTGTACTCTATATACTTTATGAGTGCTTACGAGCTTAAGCTAAAAATAATATTGGTATTATACTATTTTTTTTTTTATATAGCGCCTTTAATAGTGAACCACTTTGGGGACTGCAACATTTAGTAAAGACTAAGTAGTTTCAAATAATATTTTAATTGACTTATATTTCTCTTACTGGCTCTGTTGTTTCAATGTTGAGTTATTAGCATTTTTCTCAAAATTTGCCTTTTTCTTAGCTTTGAGCTGATCCGGAGAATCCTGTTGTTTGGAGAACCCTCTTGTGACTAATAAAATGTCTTGTTCCATTCAAGCCATGTCACAATATACTCTTTCAACTTATCACCATCTACTCTTTTTATGTAAGGTTGTTCAGACCCAGCATTTAAGATTCTCCAAGCAAGCTCAAAGCGAGCTCAAAGCCATGAAAAGCACACAATAGCGAGGGATATAAAAAAGCTATTAAAATCACTTTTGGAAAGAAGCCAAGGTCAGACATGTTCCCCAAATATTTCAAACTGGTTTAAAATGGTTCCCCCAGTTGCTCTCAATTTATTTATTATGAAGATATTTTAATACATTTTTATGAGGTGCACTCTTTGTTTTCAGAGAGCTACTCCTACATTTTATTCCACTGTAATATCAGATTATTTTCTATTACAAAATATGCATTCAGTTTTCAAAAGGCATGATGTTATTTTCTTCTGAAGTCAGACATCAACTACGTGAAAGATACACCATGTATAATTAATTCTGGTGACATTTAGACTATTCATTTTAACAAAATGAACACGCCTGACCAAAAGCTGTCCAGTTTAATTATACTCTCCTCAATACAGTGAAGCACAAACTAAATTATAATAAAAAATAAACAATTTTGAAATTGAATCTCATGAATGATTGCATTTTTAATTATTCACCATTTACTCTACCATTCAAAATCACTGGGGTAAAAAGTTAACTGTAACGGTAACGAACATAATCATATCCATTAATAGTAACTATAACTAAACAATAATGTAAGATGATAACAAAATAGTAATTAAAAAAAAAAATAGACATTGTTAGTTAGGCTTGCTACTTTTCGATTTAATCACTAAAGCACGTTAAACATCGAATTCCCCAAAAATATGAGTTCAACTGAAATAAATTTATATAGGCTACACGTGTGTAAAACACTCACTACGTTTTATTTTCTTACCAAAAGCAATCATCTCTAGTTTGTACAGTTTTTGATACTTGCTCTCTGTCCTGTCTCCGTTCCTCTCTGAATGAGTAGATGTCACTGTCAGTCAACGTCAGTGGTCCATTAATAGACTACTGTAATGCATTTCAAGATATCTTAAATTGAATTGCAGATATCTCAAACTAACTTGATTTCAAGACATCTCAAACTCTTTTCGAGATATCTCAAATTCAATTTGAGATATCAAATTGACTTCCTGTCTTGTTTGAGGTATCTCGAATTGAATTTGAGATATCTCAAATTGACTTCCTGTCTGGTTTGAGATATCTCAAACTGACTTCCTGTGAAAATGCTTTATGTTTTGAATGGACTTCCGGTCCATTTCAAGATATCTCAAACTAGACAGGAAGTAAATCTGAGGTGTCTCAAATTTAATTTCAGATATCTCAAACTGAATTTGAGGTATCTTCAAATTGGGGTTAATTTGAGATATCTCGTTAAAACTCCAATTACAGATAACGGAGCTTTAAATGAGATATGTCAAAATCAGGTCCAGTTTAAAATATTTCAAATTGAACATAGCCAAAGATGAAACGAAGAAACCAAACTGTAATGCATTTCTTTCAGAAGAATCCAACTCTGTGTATGAATGTTTAGTGATTGTATCATATTAATACTGTTTTTCTGCTAACAGTCCTGTGCAGTGTAATGTTTAGCTGCGATACGTTTTCATAAATCTGTGTTTTTCTTGTGCAACGGCAACACCTTTCCCTCCCCCCCGATATAACAATTCATAGCTGTAGTACTTTTCATGTATTCTATTTGATACCATGGGCTAGAAAAATTGGAGGTAATTCTATTTATAAATTCACTGTTTGGCAACAGCATTTAAAAAAAAAAAAAAAATGAATAAGTTTCTTAATGTTTTCATTAGAGGAAAAAATTGAAGGAAGTACTGTTTTAATACCAGCGATTTTTTTTTATAAATCATTTTTCGGCATCTTTAAACAGCTTGTTGAGTAGTAACACTGCACTGGATACTAAAATAAACTGCAGCTATGTTCCAGCATAAATGTGACAGTGCGTCTCATTCAGCCTTGACCTCTGGACACCAGAAGCAGTTTAAAGTATATTTACGTAAATTTAAAGCAACACTGTATGTGTTGATGAGTGTGTGTGTGTGTGTATATATATATATATATATATATATATATATATATATATATATATATATATATATATATATATATATATAATAAGTGTATTGGTTTGGTTACCAAACAAACAAAAATAATAATAATTTTGCCGCACCCCAAGTGTAAAACTAAAAATTCTCCTTATATTGCTTTGCAGTTTGCATTAATAGTCTCCAGGCTTAATGAACAGGATATGCAGTTCTTGTTTCAATATAGTCCATATTCATAAAGCATTTTCAACCAAAATCAAAAATAAGCATTTGAACTGCCATGGTCGTACAATATGTTTTCTCCAGATCTTTTGGAAAGCCTGTGAGCCAGGGACATTTTGTATTGTACAGAAAAAAGGCAAATGTTTTATTTTTATTTTTTATTCACTGTTTTTTTTGTTTTGTTTTTTAACCATTGATTGAGACAAGGTACATTTAACATATTTAACTCTTCTAATGCTTTGTTTTAATCAGGCATTGAGGTTCTACTTAAAAATTTAAAACTGCAAATTAAATGGTTTCATTATTTTTCCTCAAGTTAATTTAATATAACAATCTAAATACAGCTTTTGTAAATTGTTAGGTAGAAATCATGCTAATATGAACAGCCTGCTTTTTACTACTTCACTCCAGCACAGATAATCTATTTGACTAGTATTAAAGTGTGTGGAGGGCTGTACAGCAGGACTTGGCTAGTAAATGGTAATCTCTGATCAATACGTGCTTGTGGTTGGCTATCCTAAGGAGTGTGCTGTGGAGAGGTGTAGAGCCAGGCATTACCCAAGTTATTTTCACCTCGACAGTTTTCAAGGCCATCACCACTCTGTTAACTGTAACAATAACTAAATAATAACTACAATTATATTTAGTTAACTGTAATAACTATAACTAAAATTAAACTAATAACTATAACTAACTATAACTAAAATAAAAAATAAAAAAATTAACTGTAACTAAAAAAAACATAACTAAAAAAACACTGGTGGGGCTGTAGCTCAATCGCCTCATATCACAATATAGGACTCAATAAGTACCAGATAAATAAATGTTTTTTAAACAGAAGACTAGCAACAGACATTTCCACTGGTCCATCAGGGAATTCAACAGCGAAATGCTGCATGGCGCCTGGTGCCGGTTCATTTCAGCAACTCGCCAGAGTTATGCTGGTATCCCATTGCTTACAGACATAACGTGTGTGTGGCAAACTCAGAGGAAGGGGGCATGTAGGATGTAAGACAAGCAAGGCGTGTAATCCTCCTCAGTATGTTAACGCACCAATTGAATTAAAAATAAATACTTAGGGGTACATTGGAACAGGTGGGATACTATGTAGTATGCTGTGTAGTTATGCTGTGACATTCTTAAGTCAAGTTCACGTTTACCTCGGTCTTAACATAGATCCATATACAAATCATTGGCTTTATGCAAGGATGTGTGTTTAGCTATTCTCAATAACTAGCACACTTCTCATTCCCTCTTGAAACATGTGCCTAAAATCACTCCCTGCTGATCATTCAAAAATTAGATATTGAAATTATTATTATTGAACATCAAATGCAAAATTATAATTCACATGTATACACTTTATCTGTAGTTTTCTTCAGGCTTGAAACTTTAAAGGATGGACAGAGTTTAAAACATCTGACTTAAAAACACTGCTCCATCCACACCCCACATACCTGGGTGAACTATTAACTACTACCACGCATGGCTTTGCAATTTGGTGTGATGGATCACACCATTTAAATCCCTTTTAATTACGCTGTTGAACATGTACAACAATGTTCAGCGGCTTACTTAAAGCGTTAGTGATTATAAATGATTTTTTTTACAATGCTTTTATTTAAATGTGATAAGTATTTTTGTTTTCTTGAGGACCCTAGTTGGATGGTGCCCTGCTGGCCATAAAGAGCAGAAAAAAACTGTACGTTCAATTGATAGCAGACCTTTCTCACTGTGTGAATATGCACTATAAAAGTATATTGCATTCATATTTTATACCACAGATGGATTTAATCTAGTAATACAATATAAACACTACAATAAATTGTTGTCTGGAAGCACATAGGAAACCTTTTGGTCATTAGCACTTCTCAAACCAGTTGCTAGCTGTGAAAAAGGGTGGTTTGAAGAGTCTAACCTCTTTGTTAATGCTTTATTTACAATTCACTGAGGGTGCATAATAGCTGGCTTCTATTTCCTGAGTCACGACCTGAGATCCTATCACTTGTTCATGCAGGTGAGGTCATGCCCACTTTAAACAATACAAAGACATAAACAAGACAATCCAGACAGTACATTGAATAAAATGCACTTTATCCTCATTGGAACAAGAGAAAATGATGGTATGATTAATGGAATGTACACACTTGTGTGGTCAGTGTTAGAGGCAGTGGGCTTTATTCACAAAGTTTGATCTCTACTTAAGGACTGTTTTTGGAAACTTTGTCCAACACAATAGAATAATCATCAAACCCTCTTGAGAAACAGCTGAGAGGGTTTTGTAAATGTCTTTTTTTAATTAATGAAAACAGGCTTTACAAAAAAAAGTCTTCAAAGGAATTATATTTTTGCAAACAGGGCACAATATGACAAATTACATGAACCTATATGTAAGTTACCCATGTTGGTATTTAGAAACAGTAAAACAATGATATCTGTTTTCCATAACAGACTATTAAGTTCATTTTAGAAACAGAGGGGCATAATGTTTTTGAATTTACTACATCTTTAACTAACTCCTTTATTTTTCTAAAGTCCTGTTAAACATGGGGGTTCAAATCAATTCTGGACTTATCACTTTGAAATTGTGACCGAGGGTGTCACAATACCCAGTTAGAGGGAGTGTATTTTTTTATGACAAAGGGTGAGCAAACCAATGTGACCAGACACAGATTTTCCAATGATTCCAACATAGCATGAAATGGCAGTTGGCCTATATTGAGTGAAAAAGGTATGAATTATGTGTGTGATATTCATAACGAAATATTTGATGAACAGTCAAAAGTGATCGAGCATGAAGATTTGAGCAGATGCATACTGAATACGGAGAGGTTTCAGGATTAAGGAGTCTGATAAACTACCGGCAGCTTATACTCTTGGTAGATGTAAGCTGAGAACAGTATTGGAGACAGAAAGAGATATCACAGTGCTACACAACCGGCAAGAATATGTTCAATGAAATATATACTTCACTTTTACAGTATTATTGCCATTTAGTATTGTATTTTAAGCAAATAAGACTGTAAAAGATTTTTTTTTTAAGTTCTTCCTCTGTTCTTTAATGAAAAAATCATGTTAATGTTACAAAATGAAAAACAAAACGTCTTGAGTGTCCTTTTCTAGTTTTTCCATTTAAAAAATAGTTCATTAAAAACTGGTAAACACTTTGAAAATATGGCCCTAAATGTTTCGTTCTGTCCACGAAAAAAATATGGCTTCATTAAAGATGGCTCCAAAATAAACAGCAACAGCTAGCATGTTTTATTATTTTCTCTGAGAAAATGGGGATCAATGGCACCACAATCACCTAAGAAACAAAATGAGTTTTAAAAAGAGTCTAAAGACTCTTGAAACCTATGTACCACCTGTTGAGTAGGAACCAATAATGACATCACTTCTAAAATCTGATTGACAAAATGGATTGAAAGATTGAAGTCAATGTTAGTTTAGTTTAGTTTAGGAGGCTGTGTGCTGCAGTGGTTAAAGGGCTTGTAACTAGGAGGTCCCCGGTTCAAATCCCGGCTCACTCACTGACTCACTGTGTGACCCTGAGTCCACTTAACCTCCTGTGTTCCGTCTTTCGGGTGAGACATTGTTGTAAGTGACTCTGCAGCTGATGCATAGTCTACACACCCTAGTTTCTGTAAGTTGCCTTGGATAAAGGCATCTGCAAAGTAAACAAATAATAATAACAGTTTAGTCACTTCATGTCTACAGTGTTAGCACAGGTACATCTCAATAGTGTGAGCACTAATACAAGGAGACACCTAGATAGTTCATACTCGGTCAGATATAAAGCAATACAACAATAAAATAAATTCAAACAGTTGCTATACATAATAATAATAATAATAATAATAATAATAATATGTATTACCACTAGGTCTTACCTTATGCTATATGAAAGATGCACACATTATGATAAACCTCAGTGGGTTTTTTAAACAGTATTTTATTTATTTATATATTTATTTATTGTAGCAATTGAACACATTTACAGAGTTCTCCTGTACATATTTCTATGTGGCACTTCCACAAGCAAATCCCAACAGAAGCCATTGCAATTTTCTTTGTTTGTTTTGGATACATTCAGTACTGTAATAAATTGTATAGTTAATCACAGTTAAAGTAAACTGTATATATATGTTTTTGTAATGCATTATTGTGACTTATAAACTTTCTTCATCGAGTGATTAGATAATGCAGCAAATATGTTTCTTAAAGGTAAACAGGTTCATTTCAGAATCAATTAGATGACATTGCCAGTGTTTGGGCAGGCTATGTGAGTAAGCGCTTCTCAACGCTGTCAGTCTCAATTAGCAATGTGTTTTAATGGCTTCTTTCAAGCCAAACTTAAGAAAAAAAAATTCTTCTCCTTCATATAATTGCAGTTCAGCCATTAGCTAATATAATACTGTGTCCGTTACAGTAAGGAGTATAAACTTCAACAGTCGTTTCATTATATTATTTCTGTTCTGCTTCTTAGCATCAGTTTCTCATAATTGTATCAATTACCCTGTTTCCTCTCAGTATAACACTGTTGCACATTCACTTCTGAATTCTATCTGTTTGACAGCAGCTGTCATTCAGTCCAGTCAAGTTGTTTCACAGGCAGCCAGTCTGCAACACCAAATGCTTTCATTTAAAAATCTAATGATACTAGGACCTCATTTCAAATTTAAATATTGCTTCACTGTGGACTTGAAACAATATTGACTTTTAATTATGCAATGGTGTTATGTAGAGAAACCCAGCCAAGACAGATTACAAATGAGTTCCTTTTGCAGATCAGTCAGCTTTTATATGCATGGCAAACTATTTATTTTAAACCTAATTTTGCGAGCACTGCACAGAGCCTGCAGTGTGATCAGAAGATGTGTAATATGTTTGAATACAGTCACACCATTTTTGTGCTTTTTTTTTTTTTTTTAACCTTATACCATATACCTTATATAAACAGGTAAATAGGATAATAGTTTTATGATCAATAAATTGCAGATTTTTAGAGGAATATGGACTTTGTCTTGTACAAGTACTGTCACAAATTAAATGTTTGGAACTAAAAACCCGCAAAATATACATGCTGAAAAAGTTGTCATAACTGCTAAACTAAAAAGACAACTGATTTGAAAGCCTTTCGGGTATAGTTAGTTACTGTAAGTTGATTAAGTTCTATTTTACAAACGTGCCAATTAAAAAAATAAATAAAAAATCTCCTACATAGGACTTTCTATCTCCTATATAGGACTTTTTAGTCCTACGAGTCCTAAAAAGTGTTTTTTTGTTTGTTTGTTTGTTTGTTTGTTTTTAATTGGCACTAGGACCCCTCTATAATTTTGTAACTTCAAATGGTGATTTTTAAAAAATAATAATGTTGACCTTATTGAGATTAAAAAAAAAAAAAAAGCACAGTATCATACTCTCCAGATCAAGTGTAAAACGTTTCCAGCCCTTAGAACAGGTCCATAGTCTTGAAGAACAGGGTCGCCATCTGCTGCTCACTTGATATATGACAATATATGACACAAAGCTCAGATAATAATAATAGTTGTAGTTCACAGCCGGGCCGGATTAAAGGACGTGGGGGCCCTACAGTAACCCATACTTTGGGGGTCCTGTGCATATTATGTCGAATGGTGTTATTGTTAATCCAGGCCTGCACTGGGGACAGAGAGCGTGGAGCCGAGCGAGCCGGTTATATGAAGCGAGGGAGCGGACCGAACATTTCCAGCCCATTCTTTCACAGCACTGAGAAGAACTGAGCACAGTTTTATTTTTCTAAATGCATGTTCGGCCATAGAGTTTCCACAAAAAATTACAAAAGGTGACAAATACAGATGCAGTCACTGTAGGCCTACATTATTCTCCAGCATGCCTGTACGTGGTAACCATTATTTTTCCAGTTTCAAACCAAAATTAGGCACTTTTATGTTTTGCAGTCTTGAGAATTGCATTTTCTTTAAAAACGCTTTTGTATTCAATGTGATTGCTGTTGCACTTTATAATTAATTATGGAAGGAAAAATATATGCTCCCCTGATTGTGGAGCTGCCATATAAAAATGTAAGAAATGTCTTCAGTGTGTCTGTCTGCGGTTATTGTATAGCCTATGTTGCTTTTATTACTGTTCCATGGTTATGCCCCAATACAGCTGTGAACACGGTTTATATTTCATGCACTCTTAAGGATAGTTCATACACTACAGGGTGGTCCGTGAGCCCCGTTGAGATTCACTCATGTGTGTTTGTTGGTTGCTTTGAGCTCCCTGAGATATTCGGATACAAAAACAAACCCAGTATAAAGCTAATTTGATACGAATCATATGCAAAGTTTGAAAGAGGGGAGTACACAGTACACAACATCATAGGAACCTGTTAAATGCAAGATGATATTTCCTAACTTTTACTTTATTTTCAGTTTATGCATTTTTTTTTCAGTACCAATCAATAATAATGAGCGTCTTCTAATTGAATTAGATAACTTATCTGAACACTTTATGTTGGCTGATCATAGCTGGGAATGAGGTTTGTTAAACTGTGTATGCCTTTATTGCCTTGTACCATACAACAGAAATCATACGAGTGATAATAATTAAATCTCAGTTGTTAATGATCATTTTAATTAACATTCAAACATCTGTGGGCACATAGAATACAGAATGATGCAATATGGATCACAGACATAAAAAAAAAACTTCAGTCCCAGACAGTAAAGTACAAAAGCATTAGCAAGTGCTTAATAACATCCATGAGATTAATGGGTCAGTGCTTTTGTTAGTTTACCAGAAAGTCCAGCAGCTAATATATACAATAGCAGCAGATTATATATATATATATATATATATATATATATATATATATATATATATATATATATATATATATATATATATATATATATATTATATATACAAAAACAATTTGTCATACCTTTTTTTCCATACCTGTTTGTAGATTCCTTCTACAGACCAGTAGTAGCATTGCATTCAACCGAACCAAACAAGTTAAATGTAAAGAGGCATACTGTTCACATCTAAGACAGGACAGGTTTTTTAATTGGCCCTAAAACTGAAATAAATGAATATGTAAATTGAGCCTGATTCATACATTTTATCCTGCAGACTGACTGGGAAGCCTATTGTTATTGTTAAGGGGTTTTTTTTTGTTTGTGTGTTTGTTTTTCTTCTTCTTCTTCTTCTTCTTCTTCTTCTTCTTCTTCTTCTTCTTCTTCTTCTTCTTCTTCTTTTATTTATTTATTTATTTTTTTTATTCCCAAAACTTTAAACTGCTGCTGCTTCGAAGATGTGTGACTGATCAGGTTCTGACTTTGCAGGTAGCAAGCTGGATACATTGGCCACAAATCTTATCGAAACGCTCCCCGAACAACAAACTGCTGCTGTTTGAAAACCGTTTGACCAACAAACTCCAAACTTGATAGTTATCGTCCCAGTAACAATGGGATACAAATATATGAAAATGGTGATGTTTTATAAAACAAGATGACTGCCAGTTATATGTTTATATTTGAAATTTCAACCTGCGTCAGTTGACAAACAATTTACTTGACTAACTCCAAATTTCACAACCATCTACCCTGATACTATGTCAATACAACTGACTTTTTAAAAAAATAGTGTTGACCGAAACGAAAATGTCCATTTGACACATTTTTTTGAAATCTTTTTGCTATTTGAACACCGTTTATTGCCCCAGTAACAAGGGAATACAAATATATCAAAATGGTCATGTTTTATTAAAAAATATGGCCTCCAGGTGTACGTTTCATCTGAAATTTAAAACTGCCTCAGTTGATAAACGGTTTACTTGACTAACTTGAAACTTCACAAGCATCATCCTTGACACTGTAGCAATACAACTGACTTTTAAGAAACTTGTATTAAACCGAAATGGCCGTATGACACATTTCTTCTTGAAACCTCACAAAATCTTTTTCTTTGGAACCGTTGAAGTGATTGATCTGACACTAGGCATATATTGTCACCATCCAAACCTGCTTGCAAAGCAGAAGTTGCTGTGATACAATTCAATAGTAAAATGGCTGCCACAAATTTCACCGAAACGCGCCCTTAACAGCAGACTGCTTTTATTTGAAAACCGTCTGACCAACAGACTCCAAATTTGGTAGGCATCGTTTCGGTGACAGCGGAATACAAATATGTTAAAATGGTTATGTTTCATGAAACAATATGGGTGACACACCTACATTTTCATCTTATAGTTAAAACTGTTTCAGTTTAAAAACGGTTCACTTGATTAACTCCAAACTTGAAAACCATCGTGCCTGTGTTAGTAAAATTTATATTTTCAAAAATGGCATTTGTGCGTTAAACAAGATGGCTGCCTGATGCGTTTAACTTTCAAAATCTTCTTCTGTGGAACTGTTGAAGTTGCTGATTTTAAACTTGGCACAATGAGAACTAAACACGTTTAGA
Organism: Polyodon spathula; assembly: GCF_017654505.1. Taxonomy (NCBI): domain Eukaryota; kingdom Metazoa; phylum Chordata; class Actinopteri; order Acipenseriformes; family Polyodontidae; genus Polyodon; species Polyodon spathula. The sequence continues at coordinate 72,892,431 of NC_054534.1, forward strand.
CAGGTACTGATTCTGGGGCTTGGGGGTCGTAACACTGCCTGGTAGTTCTAGTTTCAAGTTATTTTTGTAGGGGGACATTTTCAAGTAAAATATTATAATTCCAACTTTGCATTCCATAAATAACCTGCTGTCATAAGAATGAATAAAGGTATTGATTTTACCAGCTGTCCAAAGCATGTTGTCTTCAGTATGATAAAAATAATACCGAAGACAAAAAGCTTCTGGAACCTACTGGAAATGTTTCTCGAAATAGGACCTACTGTAGGTCTGCTGTTGCACTGTTTCTGAATTTTTCTTAAATCACAGATTGTTATTTTTACATAAATTATAACCAGTCCCAACCAAGTTCATGGACTGTCCTTACCACTTAAACATAATTGATTGACTAAAGCAAAAGTAAAGCTTCAATTATACATATAAATGAAGCACATTCAATATCAAATGACAGTTGTAACACAATTTTCTAGCTGGTTGTACTTGCATATTATTGTTTTGAGTAGAATGAAGCTACAATGCTACAGGACACCAATGACAGTCTCAGACAATATTTTTTGTTTTAATCAGTTAAGGGTTCATGTATCTGGTTTCTAAACAAGAGCATTGAATCGTTATTGCTAGGCCTACTGTATTGCAATGTGATTGACTGAATGTAACAGGTTCCATCTCGCTTCAGATTATTGTTTAATTCATTTCAGTTAAGCGTGTTTTGTCATGTTTTAGCAATCAAAAATGTACGTAACACAAAGTTGTTATAACGGTAACTCAGTTTACAAAATGCATGACTTGTTAATCTTGAAGTTTATGATAGTACATACAGTAATTTAATAGCAAGCATATCATCTGTAACCAATATGTGTTTTGTAATTACAAAAAGAGTGAATCACGTATCATAACAATTACACTGAAAAAGCACAACCTATTCAGTGAGGAAAAAACATGGAAACAGGCATGATTAAGCCTATTAAATCAGACAATCTATTTTGTTTTTTTTTTTAACATGTAAACTACTGCTTCATTTACTTCTGTATATAAAGATAAAAAATAATTGAGAAATTAATATCTAAAAACTAAATAAATTAATCTGTTTCTTGAAGCATCAGTGATATACTATAATTGTTAATATACAGCTGAAGTAAAACGTTTACATACCCCAATGGAAATGTATAATTTCTTGGAAATCAGAAGAATTTTAGGAAAGATTTTTTCTAGCAAAAGTTTTGCTTTTGTGGATGATGGAAAAAAGTTACAATAAATAGATGTCTACAGTTATTTGTTTCAGCATTTTTTTCCAAAAATGCAAATTCAGAAGTATTCATAGCCTTTGATGCTATGATAGCATTGTCTACAAAGTACTAGAAATTTCAATATGATAATGCAGAACCTAATTCTAGAAAAGTCTACAAAATGCTGGATTGTAGGTAAACATTCTTACAATAATTCATTAAGTCAATATGGGAAAAAGTAAAGCACTATCTGAAGCTGTCTTTATTATTATAAAGCTGGAGAAGGATACAAAAAGATTTCCAAGCATTTGAGTATCCCAATTTCAACTATTGTTTCTATTGTCAAGAAGTACAAAGCTCATGGTACCTTCACAACATTCCCTCGGTCTGGAAGAAAGAAGGTTCTTTTACCAAGAACAAGTAGAAGAATCATGAGGAAGGTTAATAACAATTAATTGATTGCCAAAGATATTCACCGTGAATTAGCTGCAAGTCGGACTGGGGTTTCCATTTTAACCATCGGTCAAGTATTGCATGGTGAAGGTCTCAATGGTTGAAGGCCAAGGAAAAAGCCACTCTTAGGAAAACATCACAAGGACAATCTTTTAAAGTTTGCAAAAAGGCACTGTAGTTATTGATATGAGTTCTGGTCAAAGTTTTTTGGATTGATGAAACAAAAATTTAGCTATTTGGTCATGCTGATAGTCGTTCTGCTTGGAGAAAGTCTAGTGATGAATACAAAGATAAGAACACCATACCTACCGTCAAGCAAGGAGGTGGTAATATCCTTCTATGAGGCTGTTTTTCCTCTAATGGCATAGGAAATGTAGTTCCAATTCATGATAAAATGGATTTCATAGCATACCAAAAAATATTGGCCAATCATCTGAAACCTTCCACTACAAAACTTGATTAAAGCACTACTGGACGTTCCAACACAGCAACGATCCAAAGCACACATTAAAATCTACCTCAGAATGGTTAAGGAAGAAAAAAATCAAGGTTCTGGAATGGCCTAGTCAAAGTCCCACTTTAAATCCGATTGAGAATCTTTGGTATGAGCTGAAGAAGGCTGTGCACAAGAAAAGTGAACTGGAACAATTTTGCATTGAATAATGGTAAAAACTTACAAAAGAATCATGCAAAAAGCTCACTGACAAATATCCTAATCGTTTAAAAGAGGTTATTATTGCAACTAGCTATTAATTTCATTTTCTTTGTCAGGGTATAAATAATTTTGAATGAACTTTTTTTTGTATTTTGCAAAAAAAATTGCTGAAATAAATAATTGTAGACATCTATTTCTTGTAAGTTTTTTTTCCTCATCCACAAAAGCAAAACTTTTGCTACAAAAGATTTTTCCTATAATTCTTTGGTTTCGAGAAATTTCTAGAAATTATACATTTCCATTGGGGTACGTAAACTTCTGACTACAACTGTATATATATATATATATATATATATATATATTATATATTATTGTTTTTTCTTCCTTAAGAGAATTTGATGGATGAACAAACAATAGCTGCTGAAGTGCATTAACTATCTGTTTTACACCCTGATAAGCTAAAAACATTTGCAGAGACTTAACAGAAAAAGCAACGAATTGCACGTCAAACAGTTACCGACAATTAAAGACCAGACCCAGGGTGTTAATTATCCCAATTTTATTCATGCTCATTTACTTGTTGGGTGGCTATATGAGCTAGGTAAATGGGAGGAGGGCTGAAGGGGGGGGTAGTTAAAATCCTCTGGGCATATTGTACCCATCTTTATATTATACAGTATACAGCAAGCCTTCAGGCAACAACAAGCAATTATACTCAGGTGATTAATGTGCTTTAATACGTATACAGGCCCTGCAGTCTCGAGAGGCCCACTCAAACTGTGAGGTAATGAACAGGGGGCTGTCAGAGTAATTACCCAAGTCAAGTCTCACACACTCTAACTACCTGCAAAATAAATAACCCCAGCTTATTATACAGCTCAAAGTTAACCTGATGGAAAAAATGACTTATTTAATGACCTTGCCAGGCATGTAATGACATGGCATATCAGCAGCAAGATTTTGCTTCCACAACTTAGCTCTGCTGTGCAGAAAGTGTGTTAATCCTTTTTTTTCTTCCTCTCATTAGGTGTTGTCTCTTTGATAGAAGCTGTTAAAAGGCAGAATTGTATTTGTACTGGAATTCAATATGTCTCATTCATTAAGCATAACATAGGCTTTGACAACTTTCTTATTTTTAGGCAACTGCATTTGTAACAAGTCATATTTTTTTTTTATCAGCTTGCTATGCAATTTGCTTATACATTTGAACACATAAGAGACTCACAGCTGCTACAGTAGTTGCGAAAAAGGCCAAATGCTAACATGTACATATTATTTCTGGTTTCTGTGTTTTTATTTGAAGATAGTTTCATGTCTAGGGAACTATGAAGCAATATTGTAAACTTACATTTAAAGGTGTTTAATGTATCGCACACTAGCTACAGAGGGAAAAACAAGACAAAACAAGTAATGCACTTCAGTGAGCATACACAGTTTGAAATGTATAAATTAAAATAGTGTTAATCAAAGCTATCTTCACTTTTTTTAGCAAAAGTATCACTGGTCTCCTAATTCTTTCAGGAACATCTATTTCTTGTTTGTTTGTAATTCTTCCTGGTAACTTTTTATTTTCTGTATCAAGCTCACTGAAATGTGTGGTCCAGTGGTTAAAAAAACAGACTTGTAGCCAGCAGGGCCCTGGTTCAAATCCTAGCTCAGCCGTTGATCATTGTAATACCTGGAGCAAGTCACTTAACCTCCTTTTGCTCTGTCTTTCAGTTGAGATGTTGTTGTAAGTGACTCTGCAGCTGATACATAGTTCACACACCCTAGTCTCTTATCTTGTAAAGCATTTTGTGATGGTGGTCCACTATGAAAGGTGCTATATAAAAATTATTATTAAAGTAATGCCTCGGAGATCTGTAAATGGATCTTAAGGATCTCTATTCTATACATGTTATTGGCAATATGAACCTCATATGTGCAAACTCCATATCCCGTGTTAAGCCAAGCTTGAATGTAATTAAAAGGTAAAAGAGTCATTATCATTATAAATAGAAATCATAGTTAAACAAAAATATTCTTTTTTTAAAAATGTGATTGGTATTTAAAAAAAAAAAAAGGATGAGTTATAAAACATATGGGTGTGCATTTGCTGTGATAAAAGTGATGCTGTCTAACATTTTCACAGTTTTAATACACATGCCAGACTATACTGAGGGATAAATGATATAATTAGAGCCCCCCCCCCCCCCCCACTCTGAAAGGGGCAGGTTTATTTAGCAAGCCCTGACACGCAGCTGCTTTGTTGCACAAATCTTGCTCTGTTTTTTTTCTTTTTTTTTTTTTCTTTTTTTTTTTTTTTTTTTTTTTTTTTTTTTTTTTTTTTTTTTTTTTTTTTCTTTTTTTTTCTTTTTTTTTTCACTGTGTCATGTAGATTGGACAAGTCCAGGCAGCACATTGCACCCATGTGGCATGCAGATTCACTTGCTGTCAGGAGCTCTGGGGCGCTGTTCTCAGACTGGGAACTGATATGCAAGAGTTTGCTGGGCAAGACAGCGGTAATAGTTTCCAGCCTGAGGTGTGTGGCACCCCCTAACAAGACACTAAACTGCACCTCCAAATCAATTTATCTCTATTTTGAGGCTTTAATTCTGTCAACATGTATAGGGAAAAATTCTGAGTTCCAGCTCATTAGCCAACAACCCTTTTCTCAACATATAATGCTTTTTTTCAGGGCAAACCCCCATATAATGTTATTTATGAATCATCACTGGCTTTGTTTTGGTAATAATCAGTAGATTGGTAAATTAAGTAAATGGTATCTTCCATTCACAAACCCCTAAACACCATCAGCCAATACTTTTGTTTGCACATCAATGTAATGGGCAGTGTTGTGATTCACTTCCATTATAGATTCTGTTCCCTGTCAGTGGGATGAGATAAGGTTACAAGCTCCATCAGCAAGAATGCAGAAGGGCACAGCTTTTTTACATAGTGGTTGAAACGTTGGCTTGTGGTATGCATGGTTTGTTCCCAGGCTCTGAGTTGCTGCATTCACAAACCTCTAGGAAATAATTGTCCTGATAAAAGCTCTTAACCCCAAATGCCTTTATAGTATTACACTGAGAAAGCTTAAAAATACAAGAACCAGTTATTTGTTTAGGCAATGTAATTAATCCAGTTTTCTGAATATACTATTACAGTACTTAAGAGTACATGCTTTGTCCAATTTGTGTCTCTGTTTTCGTGAGTAAATTATTTTTTGCTGCTGGCACAAAGGGGTTTCTGCCCTCTAGACTGCAGCCAGGTGAAAATAATGTATGTAGCTAACAAGGATAATTAGTAGCTCTGCAGGATGCATCTGTAAATGAATTACAAAAGGGAAAGCCACTGGTAACACATTTAATGATACAGTCATTTCTATTGTTATGTGCCTTTAATTGGAATGTTGCCTTGTTAACTGTAGCATTGATCTCTAAGGAGAATACATCATTAAAGGGTGCAAGCATGCAATTATACCTTGCAGTAAGTATCTGCTTATGCTTAACTAAAACAAAAAGCACTTACTGGAATTTCTTAATTATGCGTCTTAGACTTTACAATACATTCACAGTTTAGGTCTGCTTGTACTTTTTGTTTATTATGCAGATTCAATTATTATTGTCAAGTTAACATGAGATTAAAGGAATCAATGTGATAAAAAAAAAGGTAAAAACTGAGATATTTATGGTTCTTAAATCCCACACACATTTTACCTGCATGTGCATATTTCTTTTAAACAGCCCAAAAATGTTTAAACATGACCTTGACTTTATAGATCAAAATATTAAATGAAGCTGGACATAAACTTTGCAACAGGTTCTTATCTGAAATATTTTAAAATTCACAATCAGGCCACGGTGTGGCAGCATGTTAAATAAGCACCATTGACAGTTTACAATAAAAGTTTAAGGTTTAAATGTATTTCTATGATGTCATTATCTAGTCTTCCACTTGATTAACTCTGATGTTTGATTATGGCTTTTCAGCTATTGTTCCCCTGAATGTTTGATTTTTTGCAGAAGCAGTCAAACGATCTACTTGTGGTTAATACTGCTGTCATTAAAAATCATTAAACGTATGGAACTTAGTCTCATTCTATTTGAAAGTAAGTAAAATGACAAGTTTGGTCTTAATTTAATATTTATACCAAGGGGGTTATAGCAAATAGAAAACCGTGGACACCATATTGACCTAACAGATATTTATTTGTGGAGCTGAGTGGAGTGGATATAGAGGTTACATATGTGTTGATCAGAAAATGTTCATTTCAACATTTTCCACTGATTTCAGTTGCACATCTGTACAATGCATTGAGGATTGGTGTTGTTAGGTTATGCTTCCATCTCACATCACCTCCTTTGCAATGTGCTATTATATTCTGTTTTTCTGTGTTTGTTTTATGTGTGTGGATATTACAGTACTTCCATTCTGAATGGGGTCATAACATTGTATACCACAGTATCTGTAGGATGACAAAGTAGAAACCAGAAGGCAGTCAGGCATTTTAGTTTCTAATATATTAACGGAGCTGTAGGCCATGATTCTCAATATGTGAGCCTCCTTGCCAGTCCCTGGGATTTCTGAAAAAAAAAAAAAAAAAAAAAAAAAAAAAAGCAATATAAATATTTATATAGTAATGATTTTTTCAGTTCAGAAAAGTGTAAAAATATATTCATAATAAAACAGTTATTTTAAAATATGTAAAAGCATTTTTGTTTAGTAAATTGCGCTAAATCTGGAAGTCTATTAAGTTTTATTTTGATATCTTTATGTTTGTTGTGCGTAGGTTTTGTGCTTATTTTATTTAGTATTTACTTTTATATGTGCTGCATAGATTCTAGACCGGCTGATATGTAAGACTGTGTTTAGGACATTGTACAGCACTCTGAAATCACTTTGTGATCTGATGCGCTTTAGAAATTATATAAATAATACAATAAATAAATGAATACATTTCATTAAGTTTAGTGGGGGATACAATTTCTATACGTGTCTTATTTTGTTCTCCCCTACCAAAAAACATAAGTCAAATTAAGATCAAGAAATATGGTGCCAGTTTAGCCTTGCTTGCCTGTGTTTTGCCATGCTACCCCCCTGCACGTATCTTTCACATAGGGCAGTGAAGCACTGCTGTTCTGCTCATGCTGCTAACCAAACTTAATAAAGTTGTTTTAAAAAATCCAAGTGGTTAAATGTACATGTGCTTCATTAATAAGCAGTTGGTGGTTAATCAAAATAGTCCAGTGGAAAAAGCAGGAAGCATTTACATCAACCCACCTAGTTTATTTACAGAATCCTTGAGTGGTACAAATGCACATGCAGTCATTTAAATTCCCCCAACAGATGTCGCTGTTGTGCTTTAAATGAATCTTCAACAGTATACTGTAGCTTCAAGTTACATTTTCTTAGGTTTCTTATTTCTTTTTTTTTTCTTTTTTTCGATAGGGCTAGAAAAATACTAAACACGTTAATTAATCTGACTCACCATTGCAATTACGTGCAATCACGTGTAAAATAACATTTTACATAAGAAAGTATTTTGGAATTAAAGGGGGTGGGGGAGGGGGCGGGTGCATATATATATATATATATATATATATATATATATATATATATATATATATATATATATATAATATATATATATATCTTATATAGTATATAGCATATAGTCACCGGTCGTTATTATGTGCTTTTTTAAAAAAACTTTACAATACTCAGAAATAGGCAAATTCCGAGAAAAGCTATGAATTTGAGATCAAGGTTTGTGAAACCGATCCTGTACTATTTCTCTGTATTTTTTTTTTTTTTTTTTTCCTGTGGTCTAGTGTCGCTACTTAAATGAATCAATTATTACATGTTCAGCAGAAGTTTCACAACAAATGTTGGTGGCCGTAAATGAATGCAGAGTCATTCAACTGCTAATATCAGAAACACTATTGTTAATGGGAAGTGACTATAACAAAAACAGAAGCTGTTTTATTCAGCAGAATTGGAAAAAAAATGTACTCTTTATTGCAGCTTTAAGTTTTTGGCATACAAAATTATTTGAAATCTCCCAATATTTAAAAAAAAAAAAAGGTTTTATATGTTTATTAAGACATGCTCCCTCTTGTGGTCACTGTTTATAACTGTATGTTGCTCTTCAGTGACCCAGTTGACGTGCAGCAAGGGTAGCAGTTCAGATCCCTGAGTAATACTCCATTCCAGGTTTTAGAGATATAATTAAATGATGAAATGCTTTAGGACCTGGTCAAAGGTTTGACTGGTTCTATTAAATAATTATCAACATGTTTGGAACAAAAACCTGGACCCATTCTAGTAAATGAGTGGACAGTAAGTGATGAATACGGCTTATCCAGAATGTGTTTCTGGTCTCCCATTCAATACATTATGCTCCATTGGAACCAGATATGTTAAATCACTACTGAAGGGCTGGAAATCCCCTGAAATTCCCTGCGGTGTGTAAAAATATCTCGTACAGGAGATGGACCGGGATTGGACAAACTGCTTTATTAAAAATAGGAAATGCACAAAGAAATCACATTCCAAAATTCTTTACTTGTCTTAAAAGGGCCAGCACACAGTATGTAATTATGTGCTGATCTAGTGTCAAGTTTATTCTCTATAATAGAATCAAACAAATAGCTTAATTTAGCATTTTGATCCCAATAACAAGTAATTAGTTAAGGTGTTACCAGATATTTAATGTTAGCTTGCATTCGCGTAACTATTTCACTTATGAACAAGAATCAACCAGTCTCTCAAAATGTAAGTGCCCAGACATAATGTCCTAATTTATAAATTTTAATGGTTTACTTTTATATTCTGTTAGGAAAGCCTTAATTACCATTATGAGTGCAATACACCATACAGTGTAGCATGATGTATTCTCTAATGTAATATACATTAATACTGGATTGTTTTCTCAAAACATTTCATTAAAGCCCATACAGACCACTGATACCACACCTGTAATTTTCTTCTCAAGCACACCTGTATGATGTCAGATTTTATAATAGGTAGGAGTTTCCATGTGTATTCAAATTTTACTCAAGACATTGTGCTCGAGCCAAATGAGAAATGGCCCTATACCGTTCGGGTTTCCACTGGCTAAAATACAGTATCATACCCCGGATACTCTCCCAAACATGCATACACATGACCACTTCACGTGCAAATAACCGCACATGGAAACTCCCCCACTGTTGCTTTTTAAACCTGTGGTTCTGGGTTCGATTCCCACCCTCGCTCTTCTTTTCATTATATATTGTTTTTCGATAAGTATAATATTAACACAGTAAGCTTGAATGTAATGTTTAAAACTTATCCAGAATTCTAATTTGCTCTAATTTAACATACATGGTTTAAAAAGGATAGATAGATAGATAGATAGATAGATAGATAGATAGATAGATAGATAGATAGATAGATAGATCATAATGTGTTTCATTATAAATCTTTGATGGATAATGAAAGCATTCATTCTCTTTGTTTAAAACATAAATGAATAATACATTTTTGTTCATAAATAAATGTTAGTGTAGCCTATATTTCAGAGAGAGTGATTCATGCCACTTATGTTGTGGTGTAATCTACAAGGTAATTACACTACCCGTGTACCAACACCACAGCTTGGGCAGAACTCTACCTGTTAAAAGCAATATATTTCAAAGCAGACTTGAATAGGTTACCAGTAGTAGCCTGAGGGTCACTGTTTGAGTCACAGACAGGTGTCTACAGTATTGTGTTTTGATGTCTTGTATTCTGATTTTCACCTTAAAGGAATGCTTATACTCTTTTAAAGAGTAAGTAGTGGGGTTCCAAAAAAACATATGGAGGATGTATAACACTATATGTATTTTATGTAAATTTAAAGTTACAGTGCCTATCGAAAGTCTACCCCTCCCCCCCCCCCCCCCCCCCCCCCCCCCCCCCCCCCCCCCCCCCCCCCCCCCCCCCCCCCCTTAAAATGTTTACCTTTTGTTGCCTTATGGCCTGGAATTAAAATGCATTAAAATAGTTTATTTATCATTTATCTACACATCCTACCCCACAAACTCCAAGATAAAAAAAATATTCTAGAAATTTGTAGAAAATTAATTAAAAATAAAAACTGAAATAGCTTGGTTGGATAAGTGTCCAACCCCCCCCCCCCCCCTTTGTAATAGTAATCCTAAAATAGCTCAGGTGTAACCAATCACCTTCAAAATCACACATCAAGTTAAGTGGTCTCTACCGCTGTTAAATTGTAGTGATTCACATTATTTCAGGATAAATTCAGCAGTTCCTGTAGGTTCCCTCTGCTGGGTAGTGCATTTCAAAGCAAAGACTCAACCATGAGCACCAAGGCGCTTTCAAAAGAACTCCGGGACAAACTTGTTGAAAAGCAGGGATCAGGGGATGAGTATAATAAAAATATCAAAGGCCTTGAATATCCCGTGGCGCACGGTCAAGACGATTAATAATAATAATAATAATAATAATCTTTATTTTTATACAGCGCCTTTCATAGTGGACCACCATCACAAAGTGCTTTAAAGATACGAGACTAGAGTGTGTGAACCATGCATCAGCTGCAGAGTCACTTACAACAACGTTTCACCCCAAAAGACAGAGCACAGGGAGGTTAAGTGACTTGCTCCTTTAACCACTGTTCCACACAGTCTCCTATGTTTATTAAGAAGTGGAAGGTGTATGGCACCACCAAGATCCTGCCTAGATCAGGCCGTCCATCCAAACTGGATGACCGAGCAAGAAGGAGACTGATCAGAGAGACTACAAAGAGGCCAATGGCAACTTTGCAAGAGCTACAGGCTTTTATGGCCAAGACTGGTCAAAGCGTGCATGTGACAAAAATATCCCAAGCACTCCACAAATCTGGCCTGTATGGTAGGGTGGCAAGAAGGAAGCCATTACTCAAGAAAGCCAACCTTGAATCCTGTTTGAAGTGTGCAAAAAAACAATCAGGAGATTCTATAGCCATGTGGCAAAATGTTTTCTGGTCTGACGAATCTAAAATGGATCTTTTTGGCCTAAATGCAAAGCGTTATGTTTGCCGCAAACCCAGCAGAGTGCATTACCCAAAGAACACCATCCCTACTGTGAAGCATGGTGGTGGCAGCATCATGTTATGGGTGTGTTTCTCATGGGCAGGGACTGGGGCACTTGTCAGGATAGAAGGGAAAATGAATGGAGCAAAGTACAGAGAATTCCTTGAGGAAAACCTGCTGCACTCTGCAAGAAAGCTGAAACTGGGACAGAAGTTCATCTTTCAGCATGACAACGACCCAAAGCACACAGTCAAAGCTACACTGGAGTGGCTAAGGAACAAAAAGGTAAATGTCCTTGAGTGGCCCAGTCAGACCCCCGACCTAAATCCAATCGAAAATTTGTGGCATGACTTGAAGATTGCTGTCCATCAATGCTCCCCAAGGAACCTGACAGAGCTTGAACAGTTTTGTAAAGAAGAATGGTCAGATATTGCCAAATCTAGGTGTGCAAATTTGGTAGAGACATATCCCAACAGACTTACAGCTGTAATTGCTGCCAAAGGTGCTTCCACCAAGTATCAACTCAGGGGGGTGGAGACTTATCTAATTATGATCATTTTTTTCTCAATAAAAACTTTTTTCCCCTTAACAGTGTGGAGTATGGTGCATAGATAAGTGGAAAAAAATCCTCATTTAAATGTATAAAACTCTGAGGCACTGACACAACAAAATGTGAAAAAAGTTCAAGGGGGTTTAAACTTTCTATAGGCACTGCACATCATATGACGTTTTCAAGTTGTTAGTTGATAGTGTGTTGGTCTTATTAGAGAGGTATTTGAACAAAGCAAGACAGCAGATGGTGGCTCTAATATTGAATACAGGGGTGGCCTTGATATTGAAGGTGACTTTGTATTGCAGTCATTAGGCACCAGTAGGGCCTGTAAGCAAGGTTCTGCTGTACTTTGCATTATACAATAGGTTTATTATAAAGTTGGTCTCATACCAATACAATATAATCTGTAATAATTATTATTATTATAAAATGACTAGGAAATATTTGTTTATAAATAGAAAAAAGTATAAAATCAACCCAGCAATCACATATGAGTGTAAAATTTAACATGGGTGTGGGACACTGAAAATGTAAAATTAGATGTTTGTATAAGTTTATGAAGTTTGAACATAAAGAGTTTGGGAACAGAAGTTTGAAAATAATAATAATAAAAAAAAGATAATAACACAAGGTTTTAATATAAATAGGTACATTTATATCATCACATAGTTAGCAAAACAAGTTGTGTCCTGCTATACATCTCTGAGTAATGGGAGGATGTTTATTTATTTTAATTGTTCAAATAACAAATATTGAAGGACATAAGGAGGCTATTGTGAATACAGTATTTGTCTTATCACCATTTATTTTTAACTTCCTTTATCAAGGGACTTGTTTTGCTGCTAAACCATTAAGACAGCTTACAGTCATACAGGCCCCAGTTCTCTTGTCAGGATACTGCTAAACCACAGAATTCAATGACTCACCCTCTTTGAGCTGAAAAATATATTACCAGCGGAAGGGGCAAAATGATTTCAACACAAAGCTTCCTGCCACATCAGGAAGCCCAATGCATGTAAATATTATTGACAAACTTTAAAGGGAGAGGGAAAGAGTAACCTTACTTGAACCCAAGCAGAGATAGTCACTTTTGAAAGAAAGACAAAGTACTGAAGCATAAAACCAACTGAAACTGTGTCCCGGAAGAATGAAACCTGTCAGGTAAATCATTTGGTGCACCATTTGTTCACAAATAAGTCTTAAGTTACTCTTAATGGAATATACACTGTTAACCTGTAGAGTTGTTTTTGGCAAATTGTATGTATCCCCTATTCATGTCCAGTTTTTCTCCAGCTTCCTGACAAAATGACATTCCTGACAAAATGAATTCGTAAATTCCCTTCTAGTCGTATTTTTGGGAATGGATGTACATCTGGCCACTCTATAAACCCTAAAGCATCCTACATTCCATTATACAGGCAATCGTTACTTAAAAAAATGTCTTTTCTTCATGTAATCATTGTTTTAGTAAATTAATGTGTGGTTTTTTTTTGTTTGTTTGTTTAGTAAATAATTATGTCTGACAAAGGTTGCATAATTATGGAACTAGATGCATTTGGTCTGTTGAAATTGTCTGTCCAAGATTTTAATTATTTTTGTTGTACAATTCTAAATTTGTATTTTATATTTATATAATGTCTAGATACTGACCTTTAAAAACAATTCAAAATTTAGCTTTTTAAAGTCTGAGGTTAATAAAAGTCTGGCGTTCATAAACGCAATAACAGTCCTGACTTATTTTATATGTCAGAGCACCTTCAGCCTGACCAGGGTCAGATTAACCTATACGCTATAGCGTAGGGCCCCCAGCAGAATTAGGGCCCCTGCGAGTTCGCCATTTTTGTGACATTTTACAAAAACTGCATGTGGGCAGCCGGGCAAACACACACAGGGAGAGGAACACAGATGCTTGCTTTCGGTTATTTTATTTTTGTTCTTTTATGGTGGCTAGGCATTCCTTCTCGATCACAGCATACCTGGTCTAAGTCTCTCGCGCAAGCAGCTTCCTGCTAATGTACAATACCAAATGCTCCTAATGCGCTATATCTCCTGGGAAAGATATGTCCCTAGTCCTACATCAGAGGCATCAGTCTACTGGACAGAATGTATGAATCATGCTCAATTTAAAATAAAGCAGTACCAGTAGGAGTTTTACACAGTGATGGAGGTGAGATCTTCTGTACGTCCTGCAACGTTACTGTAGATCACTGTCGAAAATTGACTGTTGATAGGGATTTAGATTGAAATATTAACTGAAAGAGAAAGTCGGAAATCCAGAGCGCCTGCGTTACTTGCAAAGAAACAAAAAATGGTAACTTCCATGTTCCAAAAGTCCACTGAAAACTGGAGGCCCAAGATCAGTATGTGTTCCACATTGTATTTGTTTTGCAAGGACTACATTTTGAATATACATCTGATGTACTAGATCTGAAAGCTGTCTTTGCAGATATACTTTACCTACGGGCTGTTAATTACAACATTGTTTTACAAGCTATTGTAAAGTGCTTGAATACATTTTATGTTGATGATGTCAGTGTAGTTGTCTCTCTATTTGCTGTTTAAAAAATAATAATAATAATAATAATAATAATAATAATAATAATAATAATAATAATAATAATTTGTTCACAGTTTATAAAATAGTGCACATTCTGCGAATAACAATACTTTATCCAAGACATTGCCGTGAATTAAAAAAAGAAAAAAAAAATCAGCGATTTTTACAGTGTCTTAATAGCTGCTGGACTTTCTGGTAAACTAACAAAACCACTGAGCCATTGACCCCAGTGGATGTTATATTATGCACTTGCTAATGCTTTTGTACTTTATTGTCTGGGACTGAAGTTTTTTTTTTTAATGTCTGTGATCCATATTGTATCATTTTTATTTTGTGTTCTATGTTCCCACAGATGCTTGAATATAATTTAAAATGATCACTAACAACAGTGAGATTAAATAATTATACCTTGCATGTGATTTTTGTCACATGGTACAAGGCAATAAAGGCATACATAGTTTAGCAAGCCTCATGCCTGGTTGTTGTGGAAGAGTGAGTACATTGGTGGCCACCACAATATGGCTTTGTATAGGTCCCCAACGCAGGGCCAAATTAACCAATATGCCAATAACACCATTCAACATAATAAGCATAAGACACCCAAAATACAAGTTAGTGTAAGGCACCCACGTCCTTTAATCAGAGAGTCTGACATACAGTACATTTATTGGACAGTAAAAACTGTATATTAAGTAAAATTGCAAATAATCAATGTATTAAAGAAAACAATCAAATGCAAAATAAAATAACTGTTTCTTGAAATCATCCTTGGAGCTAGCAATAGTAACCTAGAGGTATCAGTTACAAAGCTATATGATCAGTGGGAAGTTCAATTGTGGGATACTTGGAATACAGGAATAAATTGAAATACTTGCACTTGCTATATGAAGGGCCTGAACCCGTAAAATGGATGTGGAGATCAGAGGCTAGGTTTCCACGCAGCTTAAAAAGTCGTTACTCTCTCTCTCCATGCACTCTCTCTCAATATGCAATTATTGTGAGGGATTTAGAGACCTCCTTTGTGTGTATATATATATATATATATATATATATATATATATATATATATACACACATAGATTTGACAATATTTGACCATTCTTCTTTACAAAACTTTTCAAGCTCTGTCAAGTTCCTTGGGAAGCGTTGATAGACCGCAATCTTCAAGTCAGGCCACAAATTTTCGATTGGATTTAGGTCAGGGCTCTGACTGGGCCATTGAAGGACATTTACCTTTTTGTTCCTTAACCACTCCAGTGCAGCTTTGGCTGTGTGCTTTGGATCGTTGCCATGCTGAAAGGTGAACTTCCGTCCCAGTTTCAGCTTTCTCGTAGAGGGCAGCAGGTTTTCCTCAAGGACTTCTTTGTACTTTGCTCCATTCATTTTCCCTTCTACCCTGACAAGAAGTTGCGTTTACCGGATGAACTACTCAGGATCCCTAAAGTGCTGCTATTTTAGCTCTGTTCACACACTATAAGGATCAGAAATGCTGAAGCTATGGTTCTGTAGGAACACTTGTATCTATTATATACATTATGTACATCATTATTATTTGTTTATTTAGCAGACGCCTTTATCCAAGGCAACTTCCAGGGACTTGGGTTTGTGAACTGTGCATCAGCTGCAGAGTCACTTACAACAATGTTTCACCCAAAAGACGGAGCACAAGGAGGTTTAGTGACTTGCTCAGGGTCACAGTCAGTGGGATTTGAACCGGGGACCTCCTGGTTATAACCTCTTTTCTTTAACCACTGGACCACACAAATACTACAAGGATAGTACACAGCACTTTCTTTTTACTAAACACTTTAAACACTATCTCGGTTTTTGTTTTCTTTCCCGTAGTTTTTGTATTATTATTTTTTTATTTTTAATTCTGCACACAACCTAAAAGTTAGTGGAAACTCTGTTTAAGAAAGTGGCACGATATCAGTCGCCGTGCAAGGCCAAATTGAGCCAAACCCAGACACAAATATTTAAATGTACCCTCCCGTATTTTAATATTAATTAGGTTATTTGCATTTGGAAGGAGAATTTCTCTGTCTAAAAGAAAACTACATGGAAACATACACAGCCTGAAAGTATACCAAATAGTGAGAAAAGGGTGAGACTTCTTTTTCTTTTTCTATGGAAATTGGCCCATTTTTTAACAGGGATGTATTTTAATAGGATAAGTTACTAAACTGTTTTTTTTTTAAATTATTTTTAAAAATATTAGTATTTTACTCTGTCATTAGCTCTTTGAGGGTTACACTTTTCAGTGTAGTTATTTATCACAGCTACCATTCAATTCCCTTAACTTCCTGCAGCGTATAAGAGGCTGTTTCTTCACCTAAAGCATGCAGATAATTCTTTGCAGTGGAGGGGAAAGGAAACCAACCCACGCTCAATGATGTGGCCAAATTGGCAATTATGTAAGAAGCTGAATGATTTAATTCTATACATCAATAAATCAAATTATCCTTATTGTTGGTCTGTTTAAAAAATAATAAAAGGCACAAGAAATGCCTGCCGAGATTCCGTGGGTAGAACATTGCACTGGAAGTATCTAAAGCCTTAGCAAACATTGTATTCTCATTTAGAGGTGTTAACCATGTCTCCCACTGCTCTCCATTCATATATTTCATCCTTTAGTACTGAGAGGAAAGGAAATCGACCCACGCTCAATGATGTGGCCAACTGGAAATGAATGACACCAGTGTATATCCTTCTAGTTTTACTGCAAAATAGTACATAACACAAATGGTGTGAGTAATTTATTTACAGAGAGCAACATTCCCATGAAACCCTGCCAATGTCTTGGTTTAGGTGGGTGTTCGCAAACGGAATTACATTTGTGAGTGTAATGTTTAAAGTAATGGGTTTTAAGTGTTAAGTTTCAGGATAGCGGTGATGCAGTAACTGGGTCGAAAATGAAAATATTCATTTGTTGTAAGTGCCCCAACTATGCCTTTCAAACTATAATATAAATCTTTGCTTTTACTTATTTTATAGCCAACAAGTCAACAACTAACTGGTCTAAGGGATCGGTTTAATCTAGGAGAATTACCCTTGATCAACCATCTCTATTTAGTGAATAACTATATCTGTGAATAATTAAGTTGGTTAAAGAAATCTAGGGGCATTCTCGTGCTGTGAAATGCTCCAATAAAATCCAACTGTGGTATTTCTTGGCAGGTATAGGTTGATGAAAGAATAAAAGGCTGATAAGCAAATGCCTGTCCCTGCAACGGCCTGTCCCAAGTGGATGTAAGGTCTACTACACCATATACATGCAGAGAGAGGAGGGGGCCAGTGTACACTAAGGAGACTAGCAAGCTCCGGAGTTGAGCAGCCCCACTGCATTTATATAGACAGAGAGTAGGTGGAGCTGTCACAGTTGAAAAGTCGCATTGTCACATGATTTGAATGAAATGAGGAAGACTGTTCAGTGATGACACTTCGGTCCAGTTTAAAGCCATATAAGGCAGACTTAGAGAAAAATTAGAATTACCAATATTGGAGCAACACAACCTAGGACCACAGAGAGTGATTGCTAGCATTATAACAGTAAGGTAAGTGTAAATAATCAATTAAATTACATGTGGAACCCCTTACTCTTTAACTTTGAAAGACATGATACAGGGCTCAATATGACATACAGGCATCCTTACCGATAAAGTGTGGTACAGGCACCTGCCTATCACCTGCGGTATTGTTTGTGTTTGTTAATAGTGTTCATTGCAAATTGAAGCTGCACAGTATATTGTTTGTGTGATGAGCTGAGATGCTTTTAACGCTTGTTATACTTTACATTCCTGTGGCTAGGTTAAGATATATGATCCACAGCAATGCTTTATCGTGACAATAATGTTGTTATTGTACTTTATCTGCAGTTATTTATTCTAGTTTCTGACCACAGACCAGTATCATATTTCCTCTTTATTTTTTTATTGCTTCAATTGCCCTTTCTACACTTTAGATGTCTAGACTGGTCAAATGGGATTTTATTTACCAAGCGTCTGTAGGTTTGTTAATAATAACTTATTGGCCTCATTCTTAAGCATCTGAGACCATAGTACTGATTTTTGTTTTCCACACCCATATCAAGTGAATATATATGACTTAAAGTATTTCGACCAAACTTTATCTGCATTAATGAATCTCGGTTCTCACACATGATTAAAGAGTATTGCAAGATTAGTAAAATTATGGATCAAAAATGTTTTCATATACTGTATAATTATTATTATTTTTTTTTTATTAATCTCATGCGCTGAAATTCTAAGATGGGGCAAAGTGACAAATTCACCGTGATGTGACTGTAATTTACAAATGATTATATGGAGGCCAGGGAAACTACACCTACACCATTAAAATTAATAAGCCAGTGATTTGTGTAATCTGAAAATGGTATTCAAAAATAGACTGAAAAAAACTTAGAGAAAGAGGTAGAAGCCTTTTAAGCATTGCCCCCTGTCCATGGGTTTGATAATCACAAAGTAGTAGTCCTCTATGAATACCTATGGAGAATCTGCTTTATTAAGCACCTGTAATTAATTTCACATGTGTGGAAGTGTAGCCAATAGTCAAGACAAGCATCAAAAGTTCCCTCAGATAGACTTTAAAAACAAACAAAATACAAAACAGAATTAAGCTGCCCAGACCTTTCCAGAGCACATAACCCACTTAAGTGGCCCGGTAAATTGGTTATTAATTAACCAATTCAATCTGAGCTACATTAATTTTGTGAAGAGGTTTTTATCCCTGGCAAATTAACAAATTCAATTTACATTTTCATGTGCAGGCAGTCTGCCCTGTCACATCGTGCTTCAAGGGTGCATAAATGGTCTTTAACTGTTTAAATAAACATCTGTGTATGTAATAATTATAAATTTTTAGCACATTGTTTGCGTGGGAAATTTGTGGTAGCTGCCAGTTATAGAAAGTGTATCATGTTTTTTTTTGTTTTTTTTAATAAGCTTGGCATCAACAAAGTTAAGCTGGCAGTGCCCAAAGGCAACTTTATAGTTTACAAAGAGAAGAACAGGAAGGTGGGGAACGAGAGATATTTTTGTATGAGTCCTTTTCGTTGCCTGTCAATTTTTTTTTCTTACCTAAAAAATACTTTTACACCCCCTATTCTGAAGTGATGACTTTTTCAGATTAAACCAGATATATGTAAAAATGTATAAAGTGACATAGATAAAAATGAGTTCCTCCACTATACTCTTGTGGGAGATAATAACAGACTTATGTGCAGGTTTTTGTTCTTTATTAAAGACTTTTGTAATCTCAGCTCATAACTGGACTGCACCACAAATACAGCACATGTATGCATAGCTGTATCTGCACATACAAACTCTTAAATTAACAGAGTTGTTTGTTTAGTTTTTAGTTTTTTTTGTATTAGAGTTTCTCTAAGTTACTTTCTATCTTTATACTTTTTAATAGTGACACATTAACTGGCATCTCTTCCGTTTACCATTGTACAGTATGAAGCTAAGTTGGAAAACTATAATCCGTTAAAGACTTTTAGAACTGGAGGAACATATAACCAAAACATTTGAGACTGATTACAATTTTATTTTTGACAATAGTAAAGTTTTACTGTACCTCTCTAAAATTGAATTTTATAAGCTCTTCTTTCTTTCAGATTTCTTTCATGTTGATCTTTTTTCCATCTCAATGTTCATATCACCAGAGTGCAGTAAAATTGCAGTGAAAATACTGGAATACATCTTCAAACTTTTTTTTTCCCCCACTTGTCTTGACCAGTTTGTTTAGAACTCTCTCATACACACCAGCACAGGCACACACACACGCATGCTGCTGCTCATATGGATGTTCTGTATTACAAAACTGCAGAAGGACACACTAACACACACAATTCAAGAATGTAACTACAAATATAATTAGTATTTGGAGTCCCTTGCCTGCATGGTTGGACCTATCACCTCCAGTTGTTATGATATCTCAGCACATCACACCACCCTCTTGCACCATAATGCCTAAACATTGCGATAATGAGTTACAACCAGGGGTTAATTTCTAAAGAAAAAGTTACTGGATCTTATAAGGAGGAAAATGACCTAATATACTGACCTTGATTTACACTACCTTCCATATAAGCTTCAAGTTCATCAGCTTGTGGATCAAAGCTTCGTGCCTTATTGCTGGTGTCAGTAGTTGCATTCCAACCGTTGTCTTGCCATGTTGTAATATAATCTTCAGGTTGGAATAACACCAGTGGGGGTTGACTGATCTGGTGAACAGGAGCGACGGCATTGTCATGAAGAGTGCTAGGTTTGTTAGTTGTTTTTGTAGGTTGTAATATAAATGATATGTTTCTTATTCATACATTGCATCTTAAAACATATCATTAAACTATACATTCAATTCACTGAACAGGGAAGGAAGTGTTTTTTTTTTTTTTTTTTTTTTTTTTTTTTTTAAATTGTAAAAAAGGTAGCGGACCTGGGACAATCCAGTACAATTTAAGCCCTGGTTACAACAGTTAGGACATTGTGTTGACTGTCCAAATATACCAAAACAGAAATCTCTCCATGAACATTGAAATACAAGTCCACTTGACACCAACTGTCAGACAAGTCTCAGGCTGGTACTGCTGGTCCTTGTTTATATACATGTTTTGCCACAGATTTATACAAACAAGCAAACAGCTATATGCATTAGTATTCTGTGCCCCTGAAGCACATCATCTGCTTAGAAACTTTTTCACGTGGCATAATGAGCAACTGTTTCAGTGGATTTAGATCAATGTACAAAAAAAAGGATTGTATTAAAGAATGTCATGTGTATGTGATGTAATGTGTTTTCTCCATTTCTGGACTTGTACATGTATCTAATGTAATCTGGCACAAAATTAATGTTAACGGAAGTAGTAAAAAAAATAAAAACAGCATTGTGTGAAATTGATGGAGCCATAAAAACACGATGAATACAAAAAATGAAAGAAAAAAGAATTTGAAGTGTTATGATACTTTGCATGGAATGACACTGCAATGGAGTTCAATACTTTTTTCATCAAGGTATGGTCATGTAAGCTAAAGTTACATGTGGGCATGACTTATATCATTAATTAACAATAATATGACTGGCTTCTCTGACACATGCGTGCATCTACAGAATAATGGCAAACGCTTCGCATGAGACGTGCTGCCGGTAGCTGGGACTGGCTGGCTGCGGATCTCTGACAGACAGGTGGCTGTGTCCCGACGTAGCGTCTCGCTATAAAAGGGAGCCTTTGACACACACCCGGGCTGATGAGCTTGACGATCCTTGTGACTTAAACTGCATTTGTTGCTGTCAAGGCTGTAAAAACTCACAAATGTCTGACTACCTGTCCATGTAGCAGCATTGCATAACTCATCTAAAGAGATGCCATGAAGGAAAGCCCACGAAGTTGCCTAGCCCCTGGTAGAATGGGCCGTAATGTCCCAAGTAATGGGGAGTCCATCTGTTCATATGCCAAGCATATGAACATCTGTCACCCAGTGCACTACACGTTGCTTCGATAGGGCCTGACCTCTAGAGCGGGACTCATAGCAGACAAACAGCTGGTTGGACTGTACCCAGGATGCCATACCAAATAACAGCGCAGAGACTGCACTGGGCATAGCGTGTGTGTACGGTCCTCCTCTGACTCGTGCGTGGGAGGGCTGAAAGTTTCCAAAACCATTGATTGGTTAATATGGTATGAGGATATGACCTTTGGCAAAAAGGATGGATTTGTTCTTAATATTACCCCCGAGTCACTGCCAGTGAAGGCCATACACGTGTCATCAATAGACTGCGCATGAAGCTCACTTACTCGTCTGACAGACATAATGGCTATTAAAAATGCCACTTCAATGAAACAAGGAGCAGTTCTGCTCAAATGGGGGACCCATAGGAGCCCGCATTACCAGTTCTAGATCCCACTTGGGGCCCATACTTTTCATGGGAAGACGAAGCCTCTTGAGTCCCTTTAAGAAATTACACTGCCAGGAAATGTGCCCCCCAGGGGACACCGAGTCAATTTTGCCATGGCACACTGATATTTCTGCCAGGTATACCTTCAAAGTGGACGTTGATTTTCATGCGTCAAACAAGTGTTGTAAGAAGGTTAATATCATCTCAATCGGGCATGTTACAGGACGGAGACCTTCGGCAAGGCACCAGTCTTGGAAAACTTTCCATTTATATGAGTACTGGGCTCTAGTGCTCGGCACCCAGCAGACTGTAGTGTCTCTATTACTGCATCTGGCAAACCTTTTCTAAATAACGGCTCCGTTCAATGGCCAGACCCACAGTTGGAGGTGGACTGGGTTTCAGGTGCCATAATAGCATAATATTAACAGCGTTCTTCCTTTGAAGATTGGCGATCTCCTGTTGAAGAAGTATCGCCCTCGCTGGTTTGATGGTGGTGGGGAGCACACCCTTGAAGAGTGGCGGACCTATACGGAATTATAGAGCGTATCCGTGTCTCATTGTCGATAGCACCCAGTCCTGGGTGCAGCCTTGCCATGGGTTGTTGCGTTGTTCAGTCCGATTGTGGTCAGGGCGGTCTCTCTTGGGCGGTCTCCCCTGGGCTTGGGAGGGGGCGGGTCTTTCTTAGGCCCTGGCCTTGGTCTCCAGCCGGAGAACCGGTTACCTCTGGCCTGTGGTGGTCCCCTGCCGCTGGCCCTGCCTCTGCCTCTGCCTGCTTGTCTTCTCTGGGGTGGAGGGCGATGTCTGCGCCTGCATGTAGAAGGGGAACGGTGCCTGAGCAGCAATCAACTGTCCCTTGGGGAATGGGAGTGGTGCCTACGTGACGACTACCTGTCCCCTGGTGAGCATCCCCTCGAATGGTACCGCCTTGGCGGTGACCATCTCGTCTCCCTTGAGAGGTGTCTGTTCCTTTGTACTGGTGGTGGGGTAGGGGAGAGTGACCCAGATAAGCATGAGAGCTACCTGGTCACTGTAGCAGGAGGGGTCCTGGACGACCTCTGCGGAGGCTCTTGGACCACTGATCTCATTCTCCTCTGGTTGGAGGAGAGAGACTCTGCTGGGGATAGAGCTGCTCTCCATCGCTTAGTTCTCCTCGAGAACTTCCGACATGGAGAGCAGTCCAGCTCACCTGCCAGTGCTTTGGTCGCACAGTGCCGAGTGGACCTGTTCCAAGGTCAGTGCCGATGGTGGGCACGGTCGGGGCCAAGCTGTAGGCGGCGCCGAAGATGTTTACAACGGTGCTGAGTCAATTGGGACTGGGTAGGCACTGTTTTCTCAACCTGGCGATCCGCAGGAAAAACCGCGGTCGATGCCGGGGTATGCAGCCAATTCAAATGCCGTGGTGGCCAAGGGCAAGCGCAGCCGTGCTAGGAAAACCAGAGGCTCGAGCTGTTTTTTTTTTATTATTTTATTGGTCGCTGTGACCCTGCGGAGTCTCCTTACAGCACCACAACAGCTCTCCACACAGTGTATCAACTACACAAGGCCTTGTGTAGTGAAAAGAGCAATGGCTGCTCGCTAATCTCTTGAGAGGGGTCGAAACCAGCTCTAGTCAGAAACTGACGCGAGAATAAAGCAAGAGCACTCTTTAGACACGCTCGAAGCATGATGATTGTTTAATAATTAAACAATGACAGGCCTGAATACCATTTCTCTTCACTATTTTGATCCAGCTGTGGTTTTATCTTCAGTGGTCATTTGTAAAATTACAAATTAAATTCGGAAAAAAATCAGGTTTATAAAGACCACTCTTGATAGTTAAAATAGACAACCAAAATCTTTATTTAGGTCTAAAAATTACTTGAGATTCACAGCACAGTCTCCATTCACAAGACATGCATAATGATTGCTCTTTTATGTTTTTCTTTTGTGTGTTTGTTATTACATTAAGTTGGCGTTAGTTTTACTCAGCAGGGTTTTAGCACTGCCTTATATTCTTTAATAGGGGAAGCATTAAACAAAACAAAACAAAAAAAAAACTGAAATTCCATCCCAATAAAAATGTCTCGAGAAAATCACTTTTGCCTGATAATATTTTTATACAAACTGAATAATTAGGAAAATCTATTAGGAGCGTAAGTTCGTCAGTGGTGCAAATGGTAAGAGATTGTACAAAATGTACACCATTGCTGGGAACAGTTTAGGTAAGGACCTTTTTTATGTACACAACAGTTTTTCAAATAAAACAAAATTTTTCACTATTTACACTACTGCAGCATACATAAAACATACCTATTTACACTGCAGCGTTCTAAATAGACATTGGTTCTTATTGTAATCTTACCAGTCTATTAAACCCTACACATACAGTTTATACACTAACACATTACTGTCTGGTACAGAACGGGGAGGTGAACAGTTTATTTTCTGTGTACAGATATTTCAATTAAATTCTTAAAAAGTGCTTTCAGATAGGCCTCCCTACAATTCCATAATCTTGGGCCACATTAAGCCCAGTTTTTCAATTCACCTATAATTCAAATGAGTGAGTGTGAATTGTGTGAACTGTCGCAAAATTCATTTAATTGTTTTACTTATTAGTTACCAAAAGCGCACACCTCCATGGGGTGGGAATTATTTCCTGTGATGGTCATTTCCTTCAATCACACCTCTACAGCTTGCTGATGTGATTTTTTGTCTGACTGGGCTGGACTGTGTGAAGCAGGAAGAAATATTAAATAAATAGAAACTTAACCACAAGGTTAAACATAAATCGGGGCTGTGTAAAGCAGAAATAAGTATTAAATAAATAGAAACTTAACCACAAGGTTAAACATAAATCAGTCAATCAATCAATCTTTATTTTATATAGCGCTTTTCATAGTGGAACAGCATCTCAAAGCGCACCATTGTAAAGAGTGCAGGTGAGTGCAAAGTTCTCTATAATGATGGAACTCTACTATTGTGATATTGTTTATCATATAAATACGATTTTAATCCATGCTGTCACAATGCTGTCCGTCGCCACAACAATTAAACAATTCAATACACTTACTTCACTCAGATAATTTGTGGTTTTAGAGATATATAAAAAAAAAAAAAAAAATTAATGAAAGTACTAGAAAAAAAGGCATAGAAACTATGGTTGCTGTTGGACGGCTAGGCAGTTTGAATTATTTCTCTCTGTCTAGCCTTGGGGTGAACTAAGCAGACAGACAGTCAACACTGCATGCATTCCTGTGGGTGTCTTAATTTCTTTTTCATTTATTTCCAAAAGCTATGTCAAGTATGCCGTAAATGTCCTTTCATGTTAGGTAATCTGGAAGTTTTTCATTGTTAAAATGTGTTACTGTCTAATCCTTCCTATTACTATGCTATCAGAGTCATTTATAGTTAATGGGTTTTTTTTGTTTGTTTCTTTGTTTTGTGTGAGTCTGGTTAGTATGGAATTACCTGTATGTAAAACAAAAAGACAAAAGCATCAATTTAGCTATGCCGTGTCAGCAGTATGGGTGGGGTCAATTTACAGCCATACCTTGCCTCATCTTTAATTGATTACCTTCTAAAAGAGATCTAGGAAAGTATGGAGGGAAAACAGTTTACCTTAAAATTATTTTGCAGAAAATGTTATTTCCTACATATTATGTGTATTCTCTATCATTGTCTATTCAAGTTTCTGCTCAGATATTTATATATCTTGTCTAATACCTATTCCTGTACAATAAAAATAATCAGCCACTTCTGTGAAATTGTAAAATTGCTATACAGTCAAAAAGTGGACAGAACTTTGTTTTTTTTACAATGAACAAATTATCTAAAATTCTTAGAAAATGAACTGTTTGGTGCCCTCTACTGTCTCACTCATACTGGCATTCATAATGGCCCTGAATATCAAGCATCCTCTGACGGTCCGAAACTCGAGTCTTATCCCAAATGTTGTTTCCATCACAAAATGAAACACTTGTCTGCTGTTTTCTGACAGATGGAATGACTGTAATGTACATAAAAGTGGCAGAATTACTACTCAGTATTAAAATGAGAAACCTATGTTAATGACACAAATGACGTAGTTTTTACGTATGCGAAGGGCAGGGTAAGTGATGGAATAAAAACACAAGTCTCAAAGGTTGGTGAATCACATAAGTGTGTTGTTTTTAAAACATGATCTTGTCACACACAGGCACTATTTATAATTATTTAAAACAACTCTTTCTGGTCATCCCAGTCCGGTTGTGTCATTCCTGAGGGGTAACGCATTGGCTCACTGATGGGGTTTTATTGTCACTCACGCATTCTGCGGCTTCCCAGTCCCCAGTAATCCAGTAATTTAGATTCCAAGGGAAACACAACACCAACACTGTCTGCGCTCTGCCTTACGCTCTGCCCTATACACGTCCAGACTTCATCTCCAGCCAGGGATCCCCTGCTAGTCCACACAGTTCTCCTTATGTATTCCTGGCCACGCCTCTATCAATCCGTCACAGCCAACCGCTACTCAGTCGTGCTTGTGGTCTAACCCGAATTAGCATAACCTGAAACACCTGTGTTTTCGACCTTCCCAAGGTGGCTGCAACCACAACTGACCCTATGCATAAGGCATTTTCCATCTTGGTGAGGTTGCGCGGGATGCTCACCTATCAGAAGGGCAGATTTCACTCCACTTACTACTACAAATAATAATAATAATATAATACAAATACATTATAAAAATATCGCACAATAGATACATAGGGGCGGGGCTTCCCGTCACATTTCTGTATCAATTCGAGCCATATGCCTTCGAATCAAAAGGGTCAAGCGCAGAGAGGAACTCCGACAGCACCAACTACAATGCGGACGGACAGGAGGGACAGCAGGGGCCTGTTTCACCAACGAGGTTTAAAGAGTTATCTGGCTAACATCCAGGTTTAGATTTGAAATTCAGGCTTATTCGGTTTCACAAAACAAAATAATAATAACTCAGGCTTAAAACCATGGTAACATATCATGCATAAATAAACCTGCTTCAAAGCAGGATAATTAAGAATAATCCTGATTTAAATCTCAAAGAAAAAAAAGATAAAATGGCAGCATCTTTCCTACCCCTAGTTATTATTAATGTTATAAATCTTACAGTACTTACTAGGATGGACATCTGGCTCCAGGTTTACCGGACCCTTTGAGACAGAACAGGATTTCAAACTTGTCCCTAAACTGAAAGCAATTAATGTGTAAATTAACCATTAGCCTTTGCTAAGGGGAGACTTGCTATGGGAAATTTTCCAGGCAGTAAAAATGATCTATGTATTGATTATATTGCTTTGTAGGACACTAAAGTGATACAGAAATTAAGACATTTTGCATCATGCCATATGTCATGCAGGTGTTGGACCTGTGGATGAATCTCCCTGATCCACTTGGCAACTTGTCGGTGCCTGTCAGTGACTATGGTCCTGATAGTCAGACCCTGTCCCTCAAGAAGGGCCATGGATCTTTCTAAGCCAGTCTTCATCATGTGATAGCTACCCCCACATTCATTGATTTAAACAAAATAAAAAGTTGTGGTTATAGATACTCTCTGTATACAGCATTGAACGATTACGTTAGTGTTTTTACTATATGAAGTTATATGTATGTACAAGCTGGATGTCTATCACTGCCTTGGCATGAAGCTCCAACATGGTGTAACTCTCGAGCTTAGCACTGTGTCCGGGGCTGTCTGCACGACCATCACTGCCAAGCACCAAGGTCCTCTTCTCTGCATGTAGCGCAACAAGCTCCCACATTTGACATGTAGTCCAGAGAGTCTGGACAACTGGCAACAACACATGACAATGATGGCGGAAAAAAAGTATGTGCAGAAATGGCTGCTGCAGACATGTTCTGGAGGACACAAAGCACTTTCCCTGCTGTTGCACCAGCAAACGAAACTGAGGCAAAAAACACATTTTCACCATTGATGAAAACACCAGTAACAACATATTTATTATTTTAATAATTCTGCCCAAAAGTAATCCAGTTTTTCTCACTTAAAAATAAAAACTTTAAAAAAGCTGTTAAAAACAGTGCAATCTCTAACATTGACAACTGATTTTACCCATAGTCTTTTAAATAGCCCAGCAGTACTGCTAGCTTGACACATAACACTTCGCTCAGGTTGTTTGGACTTATATGCATTGCACTTTTGTGTCTTTCGGAAAACGGTGAATAATATTCTTTCGTTTGTTTCTCTTATTGCAGCAACCAGCTACAACATAAATATGAGGCATTTTTAAAAAATGGGCTTGTTTTTGTGAATGTCAATCTGTCTTTTGTTCACCTTCTCCCTCTGTGATGTCACTACCGGTATCCTGTGGCTGTTTCTTCAACAGAGACAGGAAGTTGTGCCTGTCACATTAAAATTCACATTTTATTAAAAAAAAGTGCATCACTGCCAACAATTTTATATCTTGTTTGGGAATATTTGTTCGTCATACATTATGTTTCTTAAAAGTGGTTCGGAGGGTGTCATAGGCACTGTAACAGGGTGTGGCTGAGTGTCCCGCCCCTTTGTTTATTATTGTTTTGATTTATATATTAATGCGATGGTGAAAGCCGTCCAATATTATTATTTATTATTATTATGTATTGTTTGGCCGTCCACCAGGTTATTGTTTTTATTTTTGAAAACCTTGTGAGGATGCGTGACTGATCAGCTACTGATTATTTAACTAGTTGACAGTCACGCATCCTTATTTAATCTCGTAC
This sequence comes from Polyodon spathula, assembly GCF_017654505.1. Classification (NCBI taxonomy): domain Eukaryota; kingdom Metazoa; phylum Chordata; class Actinopteri; order Acipenseriformes; family Polyodontidae; genus Polyodon; species Polyodon spathula. The sequence continues at coordinate 72,921,547 of NC_054534.1, forward strand.
AGACTGTGGCCGAAGAGTAATAAGGTAATTTAATTAATAGCTAGTGAACCCCTCGGCCAGAATATAAAAGCCTGCAGCTGACTGCACTCGAGGTGGTCTGTGTAAATCTGTATAAGAGGAATATAACAATTGTTAGCATGCTGGTTTATACACCAGCACAATACTTGTTTTGTTGCTGTTTATTATTTGTTTGGCCAACGCACCTTTTGTTTTGTGTCTTTTGTTTGTTCAAATCTTTGTTTGTTTATTTAATAAAACGTTGGATGCCGTAGCATCTCCGGTTCACTGCCATCACCTGTTTTGGTTTCTGTGTTTTTCCGGGTCTGACATCTCCACTACCGTCATCCTGGTCACTCTAGGCTAGGAGCCCTGTACACAAAAAGTGGGAAGGGCAAAGTCCTGCATAAAATGTGTCTTGTTTATTTGTTTTTGTTTATTTTTAGAACAGGGTACCCCTCCGGCCGTATGTATAGTTATTTGTTTTGTATGTGGAGGACGAGCGAGGTGTCGTCCACCACGTTATTGTTTTGTTTTTTATTTTATATATATATATATATATATATATATATATATATATATATATATATATATATATATATATATATATATATAATATATATATATATATATATATATGACTCCACTTCCAGCACGCGAAAACAAAACCGACACTCTGATCGTTGAGATTACTGATCGTGATTTTTTTTTTTTTAACTTTTATTTTTGCTTTGTTAGCAGTGTTTTTGTTTAACTATTTATTCTATGTTTGTTATTTAAAAATAACTTGGGGCAAGCACCATTGCTCCGTTCTGGGAGTGTCTCTCTGTTCTTCCTGCATCAGGCTTGACGTCACCACCACAGCCATCCGTGTCACAGGCACTTTAAGGGAATCTTTTTTTTATTTCAGACTTTAATGAAGTTGCCAAAAAATGCAGTATAGCTGCCCAAAAAAATACAAGCTTCTAATTTTTAATATCAGAAATTGTATCTCTCTTCTGTCTGCAATATCCTACAAAATGTATTATGTCTAATACTTTTAACTGTATTTTAGGACTGAAAGTCATTGTTGATATATGACTTTGAAAGAAGACTGTCAGTGTGTTGGTCTGAGACCAATATAGTGATTTTGCTTTTCAATTCAATACCAGATTGGACATCACATAAGCTATGAAGACACACCTATATGTGCAGTGAACAAAAAAAAAAACACTATCTTGCTAAATTTGATAATCTGACATTACAGTACTTTGCATAGATGTATTTCTTGTTTTGTCTGTGCTGTGTTTTTACGTCAATTCTTATCAGACATTGGGAGTCAACAAAAACATAGCTTTCTTCTCTTCTCAGATATATAGAATTGACCTGTACTATCTATATACTGAAAATGGAATATCTGTGTTTAACATGGCCACTGCAGGCCAACCTCAAATAAAATAAGCCTGTTAAGGAAAACATACAAAATGGTATTTTGTTTCATTTAAATTACCTGGGAAACTTTTTTTTTTTTTTTTATCTTGAACAATTTTATGCTTGCTGATAATACATTTTGTCGGTATGAGATACTGATGCAATCAACAGAACTTGTTCAACAACAATCAGAAAAGGCTTCAAAATACTGTAGTTACAGTTTCATTTCTTACTAGGAGATAGCAACAAAGAAAGCTGAGACAACAATCAAAGAAGAAAGTTTTGTATCTTAAAATCTTACATTCCTGCGAAGTAGAAGACACAGCATACGTTAGAGAATGTAACAATGTGGGGCATGTGTGAGATTAGAAAAAAGAGAAGCAAGAAACAAAAACAAATACATACATTTTAAGTTCCATACAATTATGTTTCATATTTTCAGTCTTCATGACATTCCCTAGATCTTTGATAATCACATATGTTATATGATTTATAACACATAGTTTAATGTTAAGCAAACCTCAGGTTTTGAGTCACTTTTGAAAACCGCTTAAGGGTAATTCCAATGAGACGGATTTAGAGGTAATATTTACATTTAGGCATTAGGTAACACAGGCCTTTTTTTAAGTTGCTTTTATACAGCGTGCTTGAAGATTCATGTTTAAAAAATCTATAAACTATACAACACCTAAATGAAATATAAAATGTGCATTATATCATACCAAAATACATCAAACACAACTAGATTATCCGTGTTTAAACTGACTACAACGTTAAATAAAATATACGAAACCTGTCTGATCCAGGTCCCTACATACAAGCATTCTGTACCAACATTATTTTGGGGTCCTGTCTAAACCCCTATTGAAATAAAGGTGTAATACCTTCTACCACCTGGAGCCTGTTTATTCTGGATTCCAGCATAATTTGTAAGTCTTGTATGTATAAAATCAATGTAAATATGACTGCATAATCCGGGACCAAGTCTTGCATTTCTAAGTTTATAATTAAGTGTATTGCATAAATATGTACATGTCCTGTGAGTAAAGTACATCTGCAGTAGAAATACTTGTTTACATAATGGAGAAAGTAAAATTAAAATGAATACTATCCTTGAATTAAAGGGTATACTTGGACATTACTCCTACTGTATATACTATTATTGAGTTAATCAAATACTCAAAGCCTATCATATAATACAATGAATTTGGAAATAAATAAATAAATAAAATACAACCTGCAATAGATTTGTAAGGTCATTTCTTTACAAAATACATACTTGTGTTAAAATCACACATCTCATTTTGCTCCAACCCTTCCAAAAGAAATCTAAAGATCGACCAGCAATTGTTACCATTGAGCAATTGTCATCAAGATGCTTCAACTAATGAATTACAAAACACATGTTTCACTTCTGTTGTTTCCATGCTCCTTATGCAAGTCTGTGTAGTTCCAGCCCCTTGTTTTATAAAGAAAATACGTGACCTCATTATAGCAGCAAAAAAAATACAGACAGTAAAAGTATGTCTGATTCATGGAAATTTGAACATCAGTTCCCTCCCAAAAGGTAAAAAAACCTAGCATTGTATCTCTCCTTCAGGAATTGTTTGGTTTGATGCTGCATAAGAAAGCTGGTTGGAACAAGGTCCTAGATTGGAATAGACAAAAAAGGCACAAGTGTGTAGCATTAAAGATAACACTGTGTAACAATTATTTTTTTTTTTTTTTTTTTTGTTCCTGGGTAGTAAGTGTTATTTCCTAATTGCTTATGCCTCAAAAGTATAGAACATGGCTATTATTCCCCACAAACTTTGCTTTTGTGAGCAGGACAGTGATATTTCAAAATATCACTGTTTCCAATGGGAAAATGGGCAAATGTGTCTTTTCGTTCACATAAAGTCAGAAAAAAACAACATATGAATCCAAATGAACATGTATTTATACTAAAGTAATACAAAGATGACTACAAAAGATTTAGAAGTGAGTAGTTTTTCGAGATTTACAATTATACTGTTTGCCCATTTTTCCATTGGAAATAGGGAATGAGTTTAATCTAAAGGTTTAGTTTGTTTCATTGGGTTAACTTATTGACAGGTAAAATCATGTTATTCAGTGATATCGGCATTTCTGTTATCTACAATGCCTTTAGTAAGTATTCACCCCATTTGGATGTTTTCACAGTTTGTTGTGTTACAACCTGAAATCTTGATGCATTTAATTGGGATGTTTTTCCTTTGATTTAAACAACCTACTCAACACTTTCAATGTCAAAAACAAATCAATTAAAAATAAAAACCTGAAAAGTCTTCAATAGATAAGTATTCACCCCCTTTGCTATGACACTCTTAAATAAGCTCAGTTGCAACCAATTGCCTTCAGAATTCACAACACAGCATATCACCCAAGTAACACCATCCCTACTGTGAAGCATGGTGGTGGCAGCATCATGCTATGGGGATGCTTTCCATCGTCAGGGACTGGGAAGCTTGTCAGCATAGAGGGCAAAATGGCTGGAGCTAAATACAAGCAAATCCTTGAGGAAACCCTGCTTCAGTCTACAAAATACCTAAGACTGGGATGGAGATTCACCTTTCAGCATGGCAATGACCCCAAGTACACAGCCAAAGCGACACTGGAGTGGCTTAAAAACAAGAAAGTGAATGTCCTAGAGTCCCCCAGTCAAAGCCTGGACTTCAATCCAATTGAGAATCTGTGGCAAGACTTGAAGATTGCTGTCCACCAACGATCCCCATCACTCTTGACAGAGCTTGAACACTTTTGCCAAGAAGAATGGACAAATATTGCACAATCCAGATGTGCAAACCTTGTAGAGATTTACCCCAACAGGTGTAAGATGGGTCACAGGTGTAAACTGACCTGTACTCTAGGCAGGGAAAATAATCAATGCACTCAAATCCAGCTGCATTTTCGTTTAAATGGAAATAGTAATTCAGTAAACTGTTTTGTTTATAACAATTTGGCATAAAATAAAAAGAACAAGCAACACTGCGTTGAACATCAAGAAACATTTTTGTAATTTTTTCTGTGATTTAATTTTGATTAGTGCAGAAACCCAGAATACTTTTCTCATAGAATGGTACAGAAAGTAAATGCCTATGTGCTTAGAAATGTCACACTGCTGGAGGCTGCCCAAGGCTTTGACTGCTGCTGTAAACCTTATTTAATTTAAACTAAGACATTCTAATACATATTACTTAATTAAATGAGAAGGGTACCAACAACTCTTAATACAAGAAAACCAATAACAAATGCACTGTTATTTGGCTGCAATCTTTTCCTCACAATACCTCACGCATGAGAGGAACCATAAGGTATTTTGGATCTGTAAAGGTTTTTCTGTCCTCACCTTGGTAAGTGTTGTTATTAAAAACATTACAGCACATCCAGTATCAACTTGAAACAATCAGCAGTGTCTGGAACAAAATCCTCAATGGTAGCAAGTTGCCATTCCACCAGTTTTGACCTGCTCCACAAAGTGTGCTGTCTAGTTAAAGAAAGGGCCCTGGTCTCCCATTTCTATACATGTTGAGCTTTGGACCTCATAGACCTGGAATTGAAACATTTTACTGGATTTACATTGAGCTGGTACTGTAAAACGTAATCTTGTACATAAAATCAAAAAAGGCAAAAATGCCAAACTAAAATAAAAAACTTAATTGCAGGAAATACAGTAGAAGGGCTATCGAGGTATACCCTGTAATTCAAGGATTATGTTCATTTAAATAGTACCTTCTCCTTCATGTGCTGTTAATTGTACTGTAATTATTGATATGTATTTTTTGTAAGTCACTGTAAGTCACCCTGGGTAAGGGCATCTGCTAAGAAATAAAAAAAAATAATAATAATAATAATAATAATAATAATAATAATGTAAAAAACGATTTTACTATACGTTAATGTATGCCTGTCTGATTTACAACTCCAAAACCATCTAAAAAGATACACTGTGTGTTTTATGTTTTACTTAGTGATGCAAATAAGGTAGCTGTAGATCACACCATCAAGCTGCTTTGCCAAACTACAACCCTTGTAAAAAAAAGTGCATACTAATTGTGCAGTTTTATCATGCTTATACCTTGCACTGCACTTTATTATGTTTTACAATTGTATACTTTTAGAGGCTACTAATTGAAAAAGGTATAATTTTAACTATGATTCATTTATTTTTTTAACTAGAACAAAAAAAAATGCTCTTTGACTTAACATTTCTTTAAAAACATCTCTTTGTGAAAGTAAAGAGAAATGCTTTGATGTCTGGGTGAATGGATGTTATTGGCACAATGGCAGATTTGAGCTGTTTCTTGGGGTTTTTGCAAGTATGTGATTCATTTTGCTGTGGTCACGGAGTATAATTAAGAAAGTTAAACACAGCATAGAACAGTAAGGATGGTATTTTCACACAATGCATGAATTGTCACAATACAAACAGTCTATACATTACATTTTGGTACAGCTGGGCGTACACCTTGAAAACACCATATGGTGAGCTTAATTGCAGGAGAACACGGGGCTTTCCACATTCTCGACTAGCCAAACACCCACGCTAGCCTGCTGCATTCTCCAACCCCTGTAGTCAGCAGCTTCTGTTTTGCTACAGTAATTTCTAGGGCAAAGGGACTTTGCAGAGTTCCTGTGCCTGTTGTTATCAAAAATAGATGTTGGGCACTATAAGAAGTGATAGAAATCTGACAGTCAGAAGGGTCTAAAAACTAAACCACTTATTTTCTTTGTTGTTTTCCTGTTTCAGCAGATGTGCAAAAGGTGAGGGAATATATGGCAAGTATAGGCTGTGTTTTTACTTAATAGACCATAGGAGAAACTGTTTTTGAAACCTGGTGGACATTACAAGTATATCAAGTACAGTACATAAGTAAATTGGAACAACTTAAACCAATGTTACTGATGGTAAAAGAAATGTACTGGTACTAGTAAATACAACTAATTTGTATCAGTAAAAGTTGACTAGCTCAACCACATCTTAAATGTACATTTCTGAAGCAAGGTGGTTTTTACATTTTTGCCCCCTATGCAACTGTGTCGAATGTTAGTAAAAGGAATAGCTCTATAGATTTCTTTACCGAATATGACAGCACTTTATATTGCGTGGCAAAATGAATATGAAATAGATATGCAATTGCATATTCAATTAATGTTAAATTAATATTTAATATATATGCAATTGATATTAACTTTATCTTCAATAATTCCTTGTTATTTTCCATTAACATTTAAGTCTGATTAACTGTATTTTCAATTAAAAGCATGTAAACAATGGGAAATTATTACATATTTTCATAGGTAACAAAACATAATATAAATGGACATGATATGCAATTACATTTTCAATCAACATTTGGTTAACATTTAGCAAGAAACCAGTTATTACATATTTATTAAATATTAATTTAACATGAATTCAATATGCAATTGCATATCTATTTCATATTCATTTAATATTTCATATTCATTTATGCTACTCAATATAAAGCGTTACCCAGAATTTCATCCGCATGCCTCCTAGTGCTCATTTTTTTAAACCGCCCCACTTTAGAACTTAGTTTGACACCACAACATTGCACCACAACTCTGATGAAGACCTCCAGCCTAAACTCTGTTTGGGTGAAAAGAGGCGACTGGTTAAACAGCAGGAACAGCCCATAGACATTAAGTAAATAAATACCATATACCAATAAACACATACCAATAAATAAAAGCCAGACAATATGTTCTAAGTTGGCTCTAATATTTGTGTCATTAATTACACACACACACACACACACACACACACACACACACACACACACATATATATATGTGTGTGTGTGTGTGTGTGTGTGTGTGTGAGTTCCACAATTTTACCATGCTATAGATGTATATCCAGAGAAAAATGTAAAAGATGTAAAAAATTGAGAAAAAAGCATATTCTCTCTTGCCATCTTGCTGCAGTATAGTATACATTCACCTTATGTCAGAATATTGTTTACTTTCAGGTTTATGTGTGCAAAAATATGATTGTATACCCCTCTTATTTACCTTTTCACTGCTCTGTTGTAAGAACCAGAGCAAAGGGCCAGTGAAAATTATGACTGTAGTTTCCCACCAAAACAACTTATTTCACAGTATAGAAATTACCTGAGAATAGTGAAATGGCAACAGGAATAATAGGTATATATTTTGTATGAAAGTAAGTGACTGCAATTTAAGACACATTTAAATATTCGTACAACAGGTAAGCAATAAGGTACGACAGGGTGTGTTATATAGTCTAATGTGTTATTGTCTAATTGGTGCGTTATAAGTCACGAGGCAAAGCCGAGCGGCTTTAATCGCCAGGGGATGTGGAGATTAGAGTATATCCCACAACTTGAAGTGCCTTATTGCGCTTATAAAATGGATCAACCAACATTACAAAAAAAAAAAAAAAAAAAAAACCTACAAAAAAATGTCAAATTAATTAACAAAAAAGTTATATTTATTAAATATCCTTTCACCTCTACCTCTGCCTGAACTTAGAAAAAATAGTCCCTTAAAACATAAAAAAATAAAGCCATAAATGCATTAATTAAAAAATAATTTCAGATGTTGAATTGAACATTGCCATTGAAAGTACATTCGTTCGTTCGTTAGTTCGTAAGTTCGTTACACTTCTTGTAATTCTTGGTTTATTCATTACATTTTAAAGTAAAATATTACTGCCCATTTTCATCATGACACAGCACAAATGAGTCTGCCTTTTAATCACGCAGACCCTTCCTCACAAGACCTGCAATAGTGCCAGGTGAGAGTGCGTGTTTTTTTTTTTTTTTTTTTTTAATAATCCTTTGTTATCTGGGCTAGTAATAGGAGGTATCCATAACAGATTGGACCAATCAGGATATAGTATTTAAAATACCCATTTTTATAAAAAGAATTATATATCTAGTCAAATGATCCAGTCAATCCCTTAGATTTACTGGGACTAGTGTATTATTTCACTGAATTGAACCTTGTTTAAATATAGAGAATTATAAAATGGGTATTTTAAATACTCTATCCTGATTGGTCATAATAGGTCACATGGGGGTGTTGATATTACAGCATCTCACTAAGGGTCGGCACTTTTTTTAAAAACAGGCAAATCACTGGCAGATATCTGTACACTAGAATTTAAAAACAATAACGGTAGACATATTGGAATTTATCGCAATAAACATGACCAACGAGATTTATGTAAATGTTGAACTTTTGGGAAACCGAAGTGTACATGAGATATTGAATGAATCTGAATCGGACACAAATGATTAATTAAACTAGTGGAAAAAAGCAAAAGTCAGTATTCAAATAAATACAAAACTCGGCATTCTGATCGCTGTTCCTTCTCCCTGAACTACGGCGTTTCCCTATCCCATTTTGAAAATAAATAGTTTCTTAAAAATATCTCTTAAACTTTCAGCATTTCACAAAAGATCTGGGTCCCTCTTAAAAGAGACTTTGGGGTTTAAAATATGTTTTGTTGCCGCTGATACTGCTGTCTGTTCTTCGGTCTGCCTGCCTGCTGCCATTGGACTCCCCCCCTGCGCAGCTCTGTGATCTGATGCTGAACATTTATAAATGAATCTCGACAGTTCCTGCCGTACCGTTTAAATGTGTCCAGGTACGATGGTATCATGTCTTCTGCTGTGCCCTACATTGCTTTAAGTTGTTTCTTAACACTGGCCCAGTAGTTCTCCACGTTACCAAGCCGTAAATTGCAAAGTCAGTTTGATAAGTAACCGGGTATTCCATGCAAATACTATAACGTCTTTCTCGCCACTGTGAAGCTGTAGCACAAATCTGGTATGGATACCTCCTGTTATTACCCCAGATAACAAAGGATGATTAAAAAATTGCACTCTCACCTGACACTATTGCAGGTCTTGTGAGGATGGGTCTGCGTGATCGGCTTCTCCTCTTGACTTACATCGCACCCGGGGCGTGTTGATATTAAACTATATCTCACGCCCTGCCGTGCCTTATTGCTTACATATTTAAACAAGGTTCAATTCAGTAAAATAATACACTTGTCCCCAGTAAATCGAAGGGGTTAACTGGATCAGCGTATACCCTGCTGGAGTAAGCTACAGCTCGATTTTATTGGAGCATTAGCACTCTTGGGAATCCCCTTATCCCGGGATTCAAAATAGGTGGATTATCTGTTACTATAAAATGCTCTAAAAGTACAAATCAGCCCCTTAGCAGGCTACCTAACTTGCTTTGACCAATATTCTTGCGTACTATAAATAAGGATTTAAAACCACATGGACACTTTAGATTTCAAAATTAAAATGTGGGGCACAAGATGTGAATTCGTTATGTGGTCGAAGATAAAAAATATTTTAACAGTCAGCTTGAAAATAAAAAACTATCAACATGCTCATACATTAATAAACAGTGAGGTCAAATAAATTGCATCGCCAAAACCATGAGAAGCATAAACCCTCTTTCTCTGCTCCTCTACTTGTAGGCACATAGAACATGCATTTAGGACTGAAGTATACACAAGGACTTGGTTGCAAACTGCATATAGTTAAAACATGTTGGGTGCAGCCACAAGACACGTGTCAGCTGCCATAAACATTATTTAACAAACATTCCTTATGTTCACTCCTAAAGCTCTATGGAATAGTGAAATATTTCGCGTCTCAAATCTAACAAATGTACCTGCATGCATATATTTACAAGCCTTGTTGTTGTTAAACTGGCTTACGTTTGATTTCAGCTAAACAAAACTATTTCCTGTTTTATTTGAACTGGTCACGAGTCACCAACTGTCATTCTGAATGTTTTATTTGAATTGAATTAAGGCTCTCACTGCAGTAAAAGCCTGTCCTGTAGCCAACACAGAGCATTGACTGCAGACACTCTCTAAGGTAAAACACAGTTTATTATTTAAACTACACATATATTTGTTTAACTGCAACGTCATTAAATAATTTATTTAAGCTTACTTGTGTTAACAGAGTGTGGACGCTTCAAAGTGCATGCTGCTATTTCCCAGTATAAGTATGTGTGGAGATTTCAGAGCAGTAACCAAATATTTATTTGTCATGCTTTTGCTTCCTGAAACAAGTTCTATAAAGTGCTTGGGAAATGATAGGAATGTAGTGATGTCAGGAAACAGGGGTCAAATAATCTGCCGACAATGTTATTTGAATAATGAATTGCCTAAACTGACTTTAATATTAAATACTGTGCAAAACAAAATATTTAATATGTATCTTCATTTTTGTGAGGGCATTTATTATTTCCACTATGCTGGACTGTGACCACAAAAAATGACAGATACATCCTTTCAGAAAGAAGACATCCACTCAGTAGTAAAAATGGCACTAGGGGCCACCTTCCCCCTAGACAAGGCACATAGCAGGGTGGAGGCAGGGAGGAGGAAGACCAAACAAAGAAAGGACAGGGGTTTGTGGGCAGAGAGACCTATTTACAGTAACTGGCAAGGTATGAGATTGATGGGTGGAGTCTCCTCTCAGAAAGACAACAAGTTTCTAATTCAGATAAGGTCACTGCTGACTTCAGTTGGAATGAAACTTGTCACCTTAACCTTTCCAGTTAAAATGATTCGCTTGGAAATCCCCTTGAAAATATTGATGCTATACATTTCCCATTTTAGGAGCTCTGTTAAGAAAAATGCATTACCTGGAACACTGCAGATGGAATATTATTGAATATCTATACCTTCTTATGGTTACCTCAACAGAATGAAAAACACCAGCTAATAGCTGCTAATAGCTGTTAGTAAGCATTTATATATGCTCTCCCTTGTTTGGTTAACATTTTAAGGTTAGCTCTTGCCTATTCGTTCTCAAGTTACACAGTTCACTTTCTGTTACACACCCGTTATCCCGTCACACGTTGGAATGGATTGTTCTATGATTTGTTTCTGTATTGCGAGATCGTAAGTCCAAATAGGATGAGTCCATCGACCAGCTACCACCTGTTACCGCGGTCAGTTATCATCTCTATCTATATTCCAGTCGAATCGTAATTGGTGTCGTGTTTTAATATGACAAGTAGGCTATAGCAAATACTAGCCCCATTCTACATGCCTTATACCTGAAAATGTAGGACGAACCATTAAACACATGGAAAATATCTATTTTGAATGGTCTTGCAAATCATATTTGCGTAATCGGCTATTCAAGAGACAGAAATTATAGTTGTAAATCACCTTGCATCCAATTGTACTAGTAGTTTAAAAATTACCATTTAATTATGCAGTCTCTTTAAGTAATGGTTGTCATACGTATTTGGGAATGTGTGCAGCTTAGGTTATGTAATTAATAATTAGGTATATGAAGGCATATTTAATAATAATAATAATAATAATAATAATAATAATAATGAAGAAGAAGAAGAAGAAGAAGAAGAAGAAGAAGAAGAAGAAGAAGAAGAAGAAGAAGAAGAAGAAGAAGAAGAAGATAGATAGATAGATATGAGGGCCATGTTTTGATTAAAAATAACATTAACCTATTCTTTTTTATTAGTTTAATTGTTTGTTTATGTATTTATTTATTTACGAATACGAATTTAAAAATATAATACACGTATTTAAAAGAATAGCTTGCTAAATATTAAGCTTTCTTTTTTTTTTCTTATTTGTACTATTTCTAATGTTCTCCTAATTGCAATTGTTATGGTTTAAAGAACACGTTGTAATTTCTGTCGTTTTGATAGAGGTCGGCACCATGTTGAGTGTGAACGTTTTGTTTTGCCACGGACAAACAAAACGGAAGTTCTACGCAAATATGTGCGTGTGTGTCAGACTTGTTCACTGCAATGGACACGGATAACGCTTGCCACGGACATGCTTAGGTATGGACAAGTTGCCGACAAATGATCTGGGGTATCCAAACATAATCGTGGACGATTTCATAAAATATTTCAACAGATAACAATAGGACTTTTAGTTATGTTCCATTATTTAGTACACATGCTAATTAGAATTAAATTGAAGGCCACCTGGGTCAAAAACGCATTACTTACACGTTTCAAATATTTAGTACGCGTATCGATTCTGACCAATCAGAATACATAATATAGTACGTGCTTTAAATATATGTAATTTAAAAGAAATGTAAATAAGCTGAAAAAAAAAAATACTAATTTTGCTCCTCGATTTATGTTAAATGTTTTAATATCCGCCTATCCTTTAGGATCATGGATTGTGTGCATATTTATACTAAAAATAAATGTAATTCATTTTTAACGAAAAGCATAAAATATTTCTATTTCAATGGATAATTAATTATTATAAAAATGTACTGCCCCCATACTAACACTGTGGTATGTGGTCACAGTTATACTACATTGATATGCTATTGTTTCCAATATACAGCATTACAGCAGGAAAAACTTTTTACTGCTTTGTTTTGAATATATGGCAATACAAAAATAAAATATTTTTAAAAATCAATTAGTCTTGCTGAATAAAGGAAAGACAGACATGCCATTTAAAACGTTAATGTTTTATTGTTCAAAGACAGTTTTTTACGGACTACATCCATTCTATCACCTTATTGTAAATATTGATATTTAATAATAATAATAATAATAATAATAATAATAATAATAATAATAATAATAATAATAATAACGCATTATTTTTATTATTTATTTTTAAAAAATGTATATACATACAATGTTACTTTATACGTTATTATATTTTAAAATTGTATTTAATATCAATGATATTTGTTCAGCTTCATTTCCATAGCCTATATGTTGCATAATATGCACAAATATTGGGGGTTATTCAATGGAAATATTGTATGCCTCCTTAACTGTAAGGCAGCAGGATAAATGTGGTATTACATTTTTTGTGGTCTTAAACCAAAAAATAAGGCATTGAAGAAATGCTATCTAAAATAAAATGTATACCAACGTATAATTCAAGCATATGACTATAGGTAAGGTCCTTTTTTCAAAGCTGTTCTTACAGCGCCCTTGAGGACCAGTGTTTAAATAATATAAAAAAACATAACACATAGCCCCTAGACAAACATTTTAATTGGCACAATTTTTTTGTAAGGGATTGTTGTGCATAATAATTTTATATATTATAGCATCTTGAAGGCAAATTACATATGTTATTGGCAAATAAATTGATCAGATTTTATCAGACACATTCACAGCTGACAAAAACAATGGAAATTAAATATAAACATGAGGACAGTTATTGTAGCCTTTTTAAGATATTGTCAAACAAGAGAGAATACACAACTCAAACTAGCAATGTAAAATACCACTACTACTACTATTATTATTATTATTATTATTATTATTATTATTATTATTATTATTATAATAATAATAATAATAATAATAATAATAATAATAATAATAATAATAATAAGTACAGTGGATCTTTAAAACATTTTACAGCAAAATTATGCCAAAAGTAGTTGTACTATTTCGAATTGATTAATTTAGTTCTGATTTAGTATTCTCTGTAAAATTTTGAATTTCCTGAGCAGACCAGATGCATCGAACAAAGAGTTGATTACATTATCCAAGTACTCTGAGAAATACGATGTGATAATATGTAAATAGCAAGAGGGAAAGCCATGTTTTATTAAGGATTTGCTGTAAGGCCCGTAACTCTAAGGAGCCGCAGGGTTTAGAGATTTGCCAGATTAAATCCCGCATAGTTCACGTAAAAATCTATATATTTTGCGTTTCTGTGTGATCTTGTCCTTTTATGGCAGCTTTTTGGTTTTAGGTTTTAAGAAGTGAGGATATTAGTATAGGGGCTGATCTGTAAACATGGCAATTATTTTCATTGGAGTTAGAGATTACTTTTCATAGTTAAATTAATTACTGGAATCCAGTGAGGTTTTTGTTTTTTTTTAATAAAAATGGGCCAATGTATTTGAGTTTTTTTATATCGAAGAGATGGAAACACAATGACAATATTACAACCTATATTTTGTAAAATAAGTAATAAATAAATAAAAATGAAACAATGTGCATTTATAGCGCCTGTTATTTTAGTAGTTTTTCACACAGCGATTAACAAGCACCTTTAATTGGTGCCGCTAGAATGCATAGGGTTATGTTGTTTTGTAATTGCTGTACAGGATCGACTCGACCGGTACCTGTAATATTAACCATGGCCTTTCGCTTGCACCTTTCAATATGGACAAACATTGACACTTCCGGAATTTAAGTAAGCTAATTCGGAAAACCCTTTTTGCTAGTAATCATCTGTGAGGTAAATCCGTTGTGCAATATATATATATATATATATATATATATATATATATATATATATATATATATAACATCGGTCGCAATATCGTGAATATATATAGTATATAGATCCACACACACACACATAATTAAGCCGGTGTTTTTAAAATCGGTCGCAATATAGAAACCTATATATTAATATAATAACCAATAAAAGACCGATGGGGCTACTAATAAATTATCCAAGTTATTCCAATTAGATTATTCTTTTTTGTCTATGTGGTATCCATGAATTGATAACAAATTTGATATGGTTTGTTTAAACCGTAAGGCTTATACAAAAGTGTTACCTGACGTCAACGTGCCTTCCACGTTTCTGAATCATACCGGGCACTATTCCACCAGATGGCAGACCAATGAGACTCTTTTCCGAGCGTTTACACTTGCAGACTATATATGTGTGTGTGTGTGTGTGTGTGTGTGTGTGTGTGTGTGTGTGTGTGTGTGTGTGTGTGTGTGTTTGTACAAACTTTGCTGAAAATGCGACAAGGAAAGTGCGTAGTCTGTCTATTATTATTATTATTATTATTATTATTATTATTATTATTATTATTATTATTATTATTATTATTATTATTATTTTGGTGATAAGAAAGTTGGTTCATACATAATAAGACAATTTTGTTTAAATGTATCATTCGTCTTCAGCTAAAGTTTTGAGTAAGGTATCATGATTGCCCCATATATGCATTTAAGATTTACTAGTTTTCAGAGCCTTGTATTGAAAGATGTGGATAACATTAACCCTAGGTCAATGGTGTGTTCTTGCAAAATACCCATTCTTATTTTAAAACGAATGGCATAGGCATATGAACCACACAGCTTACAATATATGGGCACAGTCCTGACAAGGCCGTTAAAGAAATTTGGCATGTTGTCACTAACGATTTTGTATTCCCCCTCAGAAATTTGAAATTAGATGCAGATGCTTGTTCTCTTGTAAGAGCGTTGTTCTATTAGGCCTACGATATTCTTCATTCCCTAATATGTGGAATTGGATATTTCCAGTGTTTAGGATAGGCCTTAGTGGTGACCTCGTTTTCTACATAAAGTAGCCCACTATAAATATATTGTTGAACGCATGTTGTTTACAATTTAAAATACATGTTCTGATATTTTGCTCATCGTTGCTAACACTGCACAACAGTCTTGATTTAACGGTAATCACCCTGTTTCATTAGCATTTATGAGAGTTATATTTGGAAACACAACCACAGCTTGGTTTCTGTTTACCGGTTCGTTATCAGTGTTTTACCATATGCGTGCAAATGATGGGAGAAATGAAACCATCGACGATGATACAGCAAGTTCTTGGCTAAACAATATGAGGTGATCATTTGGAAAATTGAAGTAATACGCCTTTGGATTTTGTTTTTAAAATTACAACAGGGAAAGGTACCAGAAAATAATATCGCATATACTATTGGCCCACTGGCGCAGATTGTAATGAGAAATGCAATTACTGGAACACAGGCACTACTCAATACCGGTTGGACCAACAGGTGGCATTTATTATAATTAGCCTGCAATTGGCAAACGAATTATTGATCAGTAATGTGAGGGCCTCTTCAAAATATCAACAGTCAGTACACTGTACATTTTTTTTTCTTTTTTGTTTTTGACCGTCGACACAACGGTGTTGCCAGATATATATATATATATATATATATATATATATATATATATATTATATATATATATATATATATATATATATATCATAGTATATATAGTATCACAGTACATCATATTACGGTAGGACTTTCTTGATAACCGTCATTTGTACAGAAAAACAATGTTATCTGGTGAGTGAATTACCTTAAAAATAATGGTCATTCGTAGGGAAAAAAAAGTTACTTTTACTCAATAAAACTGTTGATTTCACAGTAATGTACCATATAAAAAAGTATCATACTGTTAAAAAAAAAATTAAAAATGTAAAAAACTTTAAAAATCATAATTTTACAGTAAAACACCACAAAAACAAATAATTAGTAAAGTTTAGCAAATTAACTTTTATTAAAAAAAAAACTTACATGTTTTATCGAGTTGCTGCTGTTGCTGCTGCTCTTACAGCAAGTTTCAACCGGCAATAATCGCGCCTCGGATTTAACTGATGGGATACGATACTACCAGCATTAAACTCAACATATAATAAAGATACGAATAGAGGGGTAGCCCACGCCAAGACCAGACCTACCACAAGATGGTGACCACACAAACCATGAACAAAACACACAAAATGGTGAGGGAACACAAAGGGCATGTAAATTTACATATAATTGTGCAGCCGCACAACACATTTATCACACAATAACACAAATAACACAGTTAAAACAATACTATTTTCAATCAGCCCTGCAATGGATTCTCGGATTCCATTTTTTACGTAATTAGATGTAATATCTACAGTATTTAACCGTCAAAAGATGTGGTCTGTTAAAACAACGGAAGTCTGTTTTTAACAGAAAAATCATTCTTTAGTATTGAGTGACAAATTAATCCATTTAACCGTAAAAGGTAAAATTAGTCCGTTGCGTAATGTAATTAGAAGGCAGTTAAATTGAGGTACAAATGATATTCAAATGTTTACTTAAAATTTTACCACTTGAATAACACTATGAAAGCATTGTGATACGAGGACAAAACAGCAGATGGCAGTGCCTC
This sequence comes from Polyodon spathula, assembly GCF_017654505.1. Lineage (NCBI taxonomy): Eukaryota > Metazoa > Chordata > Actinopteri > Acipenseriformes > Polyodontidae > Polyodon > Polyodon spathula. Next base: position 72,938,920 of record NC_054534.1, read on the forward strand.
TTGAGATGTGAAAAAGTACCCAACATACATTTAAACAGACTGCTTATATATGTATATATATATATATATATATATATATATATTAGATATATATATATATTATATATATATAAGTTCACATATTTTCAAGTGAAACATGTATTAACATTACCACGAAAAAGGTGAAAACAAAAGGGCTGTGATAACCGAGCGTTCCTGTTGAATGCTATGCTGTGTATTGTGAATGTACTGCATTTACTCGTTAACCCATTTGTACGATAACTTCTACTATTCTTAGCTACTATGTACAGATATAAATGTATCTTTTGTTATTGTTCAAAAAAATATTTCAGCTTTAGATACTTTTCTCTCCCTTCTCCCCTTCCTGGGTAGTGTGTGTGTGTGTGTGTGTGTGTGTGTGTGTGTGTGTGTGTGTGTGTGTGTGCGTGCGTGTGTGCGTGGTGCGCGTGCGCAAGTGGTGTTGTGACGTCGTCATTTCTAGTCGCAGGCAAGTCTGAACATATTTAGCGGCTGCTCGGATCCATCAACAGGGACTTATGTCTACTGTAGTTAACGAGTCGAGATATCGGACTCATAAAAGAACACTGGAAGCGATGGAGAATGATCTGACTTTATTATAAGTTGCTCACGATGATGCGCAATATACAGTAGCCTATGCTGTCGAGGTAGCTGCTGCAGTGTAAGAAAACGTTTGAGGACCAGCTTTGGACTATACAGGCAACATCCTTGTTCAACATGAATGCAGACAAGCTTACAAAAGCTGTTGCTACCGGAGACACTGAAAGAGTAAGATTTTTACTCGAAAATGGTATCGACCCTAATGGTGTCAACCGTTTTGGCAGGACACCTATCCAGGTACAGTGTACATTTTTACTGTTCGTGTTCAAGGAAGCGGTTATTTGTTACACAAGATGAAAAGTAAAATGTAATTTAGCATAACTGTAGATTATGGTTTTTATATATATATATATATATATATATATATAATATATATATAGATATAATCTCTATATATATATATATATATATATATATTATAGATATCATGTATATTAGAGTTTCTAATTCTGCATTGTGATGGTAAAGTGAAAGCGTTCTTCAATCATGTATATAATGAGGAAGGAAAATGCGAGCATATTTTCTGTGTGCATGACTAAAAGTTTCTAAAAATCAGATGCCCAGCTTCAAAAATAGATATTTTGTAGCAATAGCTTTAATATAGTAGAATAGTATAGTATGTTATTACAAAATACAGTACAATAGCCTAATAATATTAGGCTACAAGAAACACCTAGCTGTATATATGCTGGTGTCTGAGATGTAATAGTATAATGTGTTGTAAACGGTTTGGTGCAAACTTTTCTTTGGAGTCAAAAATGTGTAAAAGTGATCCAATATGTGTTATATTTATATTCTGTAATGATTATACATGTACAACTGCTATTTTTACGTACAACATTAGGCCTATTGAAAATATTCATATTATTATACTGAAATTGTAGAATTAGTATAATGTTTTTTAATGTCTGATACATTATTCACTTATTTCTGTTTTAGCATTTTTCCTTACAAAAATGATACTGAAAATATTAGAAATACATAAACAGGGACAACAGCCCTATCAGATAATATTCACCAAAAATGTGGTCAATTTATTAACAGGTAGCACAGGTTTATTTAAAAAACAACAAATTTATAGATATCAGTTGTGACTTATATTTTATATTTTCGTGGTTTTTTTTTTTTTTTTCCATAACTGTATATAAAAATATATAATTTCGTTGCATGTTTTCAGTTTTTAAATGATCAAAATTTACTAATGGAAACTATAAGATACCTTTCTATCAAATATTTTCCACGCATCCATAGAAAATATCTTGAAGGAAAAATAATTTACAGGAATGTAGAAGCCTGCATGTTAATTTAAATTTTGTGAGTTGATACTGTCCGGGATCAACTTTGACAATTGATATATATATATATATATATATATATATATATATATATATATATATATATATATATATATATATATATATATATATATATTGTATTGAGCGTATTTATTTAAACGTTATCCCTTTTTTAAAGTCAATTTCTCCAGCAGTATAACAACAGTTTAATTGCTGTATACTGTTCTACAGACAGAGTATGCTTTAATTTTGTCAGCAAGGTGTTATTATTCAAGGTTAAAGAACAGTCCTAAGCTTTATTTTGTTGCTCAGTTAATTTCTTTCAGATACTGATTTGAAGTAGACTATTGAGCTATGTTAAGTTTTTTTTTTTTTTTTTTTTTTTCCCATTGAGTTTAAACCTCTTGTTTAGTAGGTTGAGATGACTATCGTTTACTTAAATGTATTATAAATGACAGCTGTAGGGACGCAATTACAACAAATTTTTATATAAGTAGTCTTGATGGTTACCGTATATATTGCTGCCAAAAAGGAAAGGCATGGATAAGTGTCTCGATTAAGAATAGTTATTGATTAGTAGATAGATAGATAGATATATAGATAGATAAATAGATAGATCGATAGACATACACACACACACACACACACACACACACACACACACACACAGTTCTTCCATAATCGAAATCCTTCAAACTGTTTTTAATGTGTAAGAATTAAACACAAACTTATGCAACACAGTTGAGTGTTTGTAAAAGGCCATGTTTGAGACACGCAGTTGTAACACAATAACTCCAGCCAAACTGGAGGTGACGAGCAAAGAGAAAAATATGGCGAGGTTTATCTGACTACATCATGATAATAGCATTCGCTCTATAACATAAATCGTGCTGTTTGTTAAAATCATCATTAGCCAATATTTAACATCAACAATGATCATAATTATATAGCAGAACATATTGAAAGTTCAGTAATAGATGCACACGATATACAGTACAACGAATAATTAAAGTTAAAAGCGATTACCAACGTTTCTTAAATCTCTAATGAAGGACAGCACATCGCTGGATGAAATGTTTTCCTTTATTTGTGCTCAGTGTATTGTAAAACACAGTGTAAATAATATATGTTTGTCCATTTGGCTAATACATCGTTAATAGTAATAGCATATACTGTACACTTGTTCAAAAAATAAAATAAAATAAAAAACTGCATTTTTACGGTAAATTTACCTTAATATTGACTTAATAAAACTGTATTTTTTTTTTTTTAATTCATTCTAGTGTATATGTCTATTATTAAAGGTACGTCAGTTTTTAAAATATTTTACACGAATATTGAACAACTTTTAGCGTAATTAAATAACTAAATAAATAACCCGTTAATATTAAAGTAAATGTATTGGGAACGTACAGATTTATTTATTTATTTATTTATTTATTTTACAATGTATACATCATCAGCTAGTTTTGTCGGGTACCAACATTACTTTTTTTTATTCGAGTTATTTTTTTTATTTTATTTTCTGTGTTGTTTTACAGGTAATGATGATGGGAAATACCAGAATAGCTGAGCTATTGCTGCTGCATGGAGCAAATCCTAACACCGTTGACTCCA